>NW_022990368.1:1119658-1307158 GCF_902827175.1 Gymnodraco acuticeps
AGTCTTATTATGGGAGAATTACTATTCTTGTGGTACTACTGCCTTATTTGGTCCCATATTGAGCAGAGCATATTAAGACCAAAACTCATGTACAACAACTTCCTTACTTGCAATAAATAAGCACTAATTAGAGGGTTATTGAGGAAAAAACTCTCAACTAATGGCCTATTACTTGTTGAATATGGTCATGTAGGAAATAAGGCATCAATAGTGTTTTATAATGACTAATAAATAGCCAATATACTGCTAATATGCATGTTAATTAACAACTAGTTGATGGTTAATTTGTGTAACTTAATATAAAGTGTTACCGGAAGCTTTTCTGTTATACAGTGGGGCAAAAAGTATTTAGTCAGCCACCAATTGTGCAAGTTCTCCCACTTAAATAGATGAGAGAGGCCTGTAATTTTCATCCTAGGTACACTTCAACTATGAGAGACAGAATGGGGGGAAAGAATCCAGGAAATCACATTGTAGGATTTTAATGAATTAATTGGTAAATTCCTCGGTAAAATAAGTATTTGGTCACCTACAAACAAACAAGATTTCTGGCTCTCAACAGACCTGTAACTTCTTCTTTAAGAGCCTCCTCTGTTCCTCCACTTGTTAACTGTATTATGGCACCTGTTTGAACTCGTTATCGGTTATAAAGACACCTGTCCACACCTCAAACAGTCACAACTCCAAAACTCCACTATGGGCCAAGGACCAAAGAGCTGTCAAAGGACACCAGAAACAAAATTGTAGACCTGCACCAGGCTTGGGAAGACTGAATCTGCAATAGGTAAAGCAGCTTGGTGTGAAGAAATCAACTGTGGGAGCAATTATTAGAAAATGGAAGACATACAAGACCACTGATAATCTCCCTCGATCTGGGGCTCCAAGCAAGATTCACCCCGTGGGGTCAAAATGATCACAAGAAACGGTGAGCATAAAATCCCAGAACCACACGGGGGACCTAGTCAAATCCTGGGAGTGCCTAGCCAGTCTCCAGATCTCAACCCATAGAAAATCTTTGGAGGGAGTTGAAAGTCTGTGTTGCCCCGCGACAGCCCCAAAACATCACGGCTCTAGAGGAGATCTGCATGGAGGAATGGGCCAAAAATACCAGCAACAGTGTGTGAAAACCTTGTGAAGACTTACAGAAAACGTTTGACCTCTGTCATTGCCAACAAAGGGTATATAACAAAGTATTGGGATGGACTTTTGTTATTGACCAAATACTTATTTTCCAGCATAATTGCAAATAATTCTTTAAAAATTAGACAATGTGATTTCCTGGATTTTTTTTTTTTTTCTTCTCATTCTGTCTCTCATAGTTGAAGTGTACCTAGGATGAAAATTACAGGCCTCTCTCAACTTTTTAAGTGGGAGAACTTGCACAATTGGTGGCTGACTAAATACTTTTTTGCCCCACTGATAAAGAAGATATCTTTCACTGTTTTGGTGGTCTATAACTTTTTCAAAAAAATGGCCTTGTGTTTTTACTACATATCACGACTATTGCGTCAGATGTGTTTATTTCACTACAGACTTAAAAACATGTGTTTGTAACAAATATAGTACAAAGGTCATAGTACTAAACAGATTCTCATATTTTAATCTGCTTCCCATCCAAAGGTTCATTGACATTAAAGTTTAGTCACCAAATCGTGTTTTTACTTTCTCATTTGTCATTCAGCTCAACCTTGTGAGCAGAGTTATCTCACTGTCTGGCAGCAGTTGGATGATAGCATTATGATACATGATAATAATGTGAAGTGTTTCAAAATACGAATGGTACTCTGCCCGACCTCGATGGCCAAAGTTAATTTGCAATCCTATACGTATTGTATCACTTTGCATTGAGCCTGGGATGAGAGTTGGAAGTCTAATGTGCATAACTTCTGTCAAAGGAAGCAGTGCATTGTACTGTGAGCCTGACTGATAGAGATTTAAAGCTGCTGATTGTGTGATGTACTGACACCTGGTGGACATGCCTGGTGACGTGTATGAATATGAACAGATCCATCTGTAATTTTATATAATGAAAATGATGTTATGTCAAACATAATTGTCTGAACTTCCTAACATCTTTGTTTTTGTTTTGTTGTTTTCTTGTCAGGCGTCTCCTGCCTCTGGCCTGGTTGTCCATATTAAAGAGGCGTCCTGTGTGTATGAAGACGTGCAGTGTGATCGGCTCAGAGCCCCCCGACCGGACCAAAACCCCGGCCAACGACGCGTCCGCTTCAAAGTCCCGATGATGGCTGTGAACAGGTGGGTTTTTCATTTTATTTCCCAAAGGTTAAAGGTGGGGTAGGTAAGTTTTCAGAAACCGGCTCGAGTGCACTAAAATTTGAAAGTACACAAAGCCGAAAAAGAATCCGCCCCCTTCCTTCAGACTTCCTTACAGAGCACCTCCTCCAACACACATGAAACACGCAATCACGCCCAATGACGGCACGCCCAATGAGGGCACGAGATACATTTGTGCATGCACGAGATGGAAGGCTGACAGACAGGGCCGGCAATCCAATCCGTTTAGCCGAGCCGGCTAAACGGATTGGTTTTGCTTTTTACAGTATACGGTTCCCACAGTATGACATTTTTTAATGGATTTTTTGTCAAAGCACTTAAGATATTCATTGCTATCGGGATGTTAAGAGCATTCCATGGAATATAACAAAAAGTGTATCTCGAGCCGGTTTCTCAAACTTACCTACCCCACCTTTAAAGACCTGTATAGACCTCCATAAAAACATCAAACACAGGAATTGGTCAGGGTTAATTAGGATGAATCCACTTCCTCTCTAACTAAATCTCTCTTCTCTCTCCTCTGTAGATGTTGGCAGTGGAGACTCCTGCCTGCTTACTCTTCCTGCTTTGTTTTGTTACCGTAGTGATCAGTGTGGGTGGCACCGCCCTTTACTGTGCTCTGGGGCGACGCCCCACCTCCTCCGTCTGTCAGGACTTCTCCAGGAACGCAGAACTTCTACGTCGCCCAGCTGCAGAGTGGGATATCTCAGATCCAGCATTGGTTGGCCCCCGGGTCATAGCAGCAAACAGCTAGTCAACATTAAGGAGCAGCAGGTCTCACTGTGGATCTCTGGGGGTCCAGAAGCCCCTGCTGCTTCCTGGGACGATGTTTTATGAGGTCAGGGAGCCAGGCAGCTGCCACAGTCCCTGGCGCTGTGTGGAGCTAGCTGGTTGGTTGGTTAATATTACATCAGATATTGGCATTTTTAAGCCTGCTCTACTTCGTTTTTAATACTCTTTGAATACAATCCCCGGGTTCATTGAGCCTAAAAGTCTTAGGTGAGATTTTTCTTACCACAGGACTTTGAGAGTTAAAGTAGGGCAGAAGGAGAAAGAGGAGAACGGAGTGCTTTACAGAAGAGGAGGAACTGACCTGCACGCCTCTCAATGCTGTCCACATTAAAAAGGGTATTCATTCTCGAGCTAAGTTTAGACATTCAAGTGTCCTATTGAACTAAGGTAACACTGCACCGTCTGCCAGTGACACCTACATTTCTAAGGTCACTAGTAGTGAAATCTACCATGACTGGATACAAACTTTCACCGACTTCTCCAAGACTCATCTCCCTCAGTTAAGAAAAAGAACAAAATAAATGAGCTGCAATCCAGGGTGATGTTTTAAAAAAAAAAAAAGTATATATAATATAAAAGTATATATAATGTACAGTTTGTTGACTGGGGGGCTCAGATATGTTCTACACACACTGCACAATGGGAATGGCCCAATGGCATTTTACAAATCTTTGCAGCCACTAGTGTTGCTTTTATGGTTGACTTTTTTAATTCACACATTTTCAAATGAACAAGCATTTTGTGGTCTACTACTTGGAATGAAATCAATCTGAATGAATGTTTGGATTTTAATGTAGACTTTGATTTGTGTCACCTGTAGGGCATTTATGTATTTATTCACATGGACATGGGTCTCCTGTCTCCCGTACTGTTCTTTCTGCAGTGTGCTGACATGGCTGCCATGGAGACTCAAGTCCAAAACTGTACGTTTATGGGTTTCAATGAGCTATTCTTAACTTTATGTAGCATATGCAACATGTACAGGAACACAGTGCACCTCTGTATATACTGTCAGAAGAATGTTTAACATGTTGCACATAATACTGGTACGATTATTTAAAAAAATGTTTTTCCGGGTCAGTGTGAGTTCATGCCTGTTATGCACAGATAACTTGAACAGAAAATAATCTTATGCGGCTCTGGTGAGGTTTGAGATATGTTCTTAAAACAGTTGGCAAACAATTAGTGTAGGAAATAATAATTACTCATTGTACATTTGATATTTGGGACGATCGATATTTGAAGCTCTGTCTGCCTGCGTTTGCTCTTCCTAGATTATAGGCATCACTCTCAATATGTGATTGTCAATGTTTACTATTTGTTGTTTTCCCAAATTATTCTTTGCGCTCAGTGTCCTTAAATAGTAATCTAGTGAACATTTGTCATTTCCGATAAACAGTTGTCTGATTTGTTTACATCTGCTTGACCCGGTTTTCTAGACAAAGAGGTCCTTTCTCTTAGTGGAAAACTGATTTCCTTAACGAGAGAAAATACTTACTTTGTCCATGAATCAAAACCTTTATTCATACACCAGTGCTTTAACTACTATTTCTAATCATTTAAAGCAATCTTTGCCTTTTTGCCTAATTTCTACCTTTTTATGTGTCAATGTTTGCTGTCCAGTTAGTCATCTTTCCTTTCGTGTGGATGCAATGAAAACTGCCCGTATCTCACAAAGGTCTTAATTGTCAGGATGTAAATAAAAAGACTTACTTATGCATTCAGAACAGTTAACCTCTTGTTATGGTGTGTCATCTACATAACCTTTACTAAGTTTGAGATATGAGTTTTTCCTGGGACATCAGGAGTAGATTGTTATTTTTATTTCGCACATGTTGTCTGGCTGGTTCAGATAAACCATCACTCAGAAAACCTCTTATTTAATCTTCTAGATGATTTTAAGTATTTGTAATACAAGGGATGTCAAATGGAGGTGGTTAAAAAATGAAGGTGCCTCTTTTGCATCTGTTGGTTTTTCTTGCTTGATAATTGTAATCAGTTATTTCACCTCTTGTATCACCATTGTTCTTAAGGAGCCTTTGACGGGAAATTGAATTTCTCAGTCCATAACTCTTCCTAATGCCATGGTACACGTTTAGTTTCTAAAGCTGGCTTGGGACTGATGAGTTACTGCTGTCTTTATCTTCTTCTCTCACAGATTGCTAAAAGATTCATGTTTCTCCCATCTGTAAGCATTTGATTTGTTTTCATTTCTTTTACCCATTTGGTTTTTAGGACATTCAGAAATGAAAAGTCACATGTTTTGTGTATGAATCAGTACTGTGTACGCTGATATTAGCCAGAAGTTGGGCGTTTGTCAAATTGTCTGAGTTCTTGCCTCTTGTTCTTACAGATTGTTATAAGGAGATGAGCTTTTACATTTTTTGTTGTTAAAAAAAACAACTTCTTCCCTGACATGTTTCTTGATAAAGCCATTGAAAAAAAAAAGCTGTTTGAGCCTCAATTCAGTCTCTCCTGGAACAATGCTCGCTGCTGTTCTTGTTCATTCAGTTTGAAAGTGGCCTGATGGCATATCGAGGTCCAGGTGCATGATGGGTTAAAAAAGGCTGTCTGTAAGTCTTACTGTGGATGTCTTCGCCATAAAAGCAACACGATTAGAAGTGAATGGGGGCAGTTCAGTTTGATCTTTACATGTATGAACCGTCATTACTAAATACTAACACTGCTTTCATCATAAGCTCAGGATGGAAACCTATAACCGGTTCTTTGGGGTTTTTCACCAGAGAATTTAAAGTACGATTACACAGGGTTCTTGGGTGAATCCTTTTAAAGTTATAAAATACAAACAAATGATGGATAATTTGAAATTATTATATATTTCTTATGGGATGTAAACAATTACATTCATATCAGTATGTTGTTTCTTTTTGCATTTTGATAGTATTTTAACAACAAAACAGGATTTGCCTCACTTTGTCCACTAAATGATGCAGAACATGATATCACTGCTGTTAAGACAGGTTGGTAAACACTTCATTGTGTGGGAAGTCACATATTCCTTTTGTTTTGTGGAGTATTGGCTCCAACATATATAATGTATAAACAGTACAGTATATGGCAAAAAAACCTTGAACCCATAAGTCAGAAACACCACCGATGCATTGTTCCCAACAGTGAAAAGTCAAAGAATAATACAAAGGGTTTGGGAGTTGCAAGGAAGCAGAACTGTTTGAATATCTGAACTTTTATTATTAATCCAGACGGTGAATATCTGCCCCTCCAAAAAAAAATCTTCATTGTCCTTAAAAGTCTCGTAGAGAGGAGTTTGATCAGATAAAGTACAGGGACATCACTACAGGTGTGATCACTGCAGTCAGAGAGAAAACCAGTTTCCTGACAAGAGTTGTCTGAGCTTCACATGCATCAGTGTGACAGATATTATGAAGGTTGAGTCTGTGTGAGTCGATCTGAGCTGAAGTCTTGTTTCCATATGAACTCGGGGCAGTACTGATCGTCATTGTTACAGCTGGCTGAGCAGGCGTAGACAGCGAGTGTCCCCCAGTCGATACTGGCTCCTGTAGAGTCCACACACAGACTGTTCAACAGCTGGGGCATCACCTGAAGAAACACACAGATTATTCCATGTACTGACCCTTTAAGGTGCTGACAGTGTTGACGTCACAGTGTTAGCTGATGGGAAAACAAAGCTAGGTTAAAGGTAAACAAATGTCATCCTGCTGTCTTGTTAGTCGCCAGAATCATAGGACTCATGCCTACAAATTATAAATATATCCCAAACCACTGGTGAGAAAACGAAGACAACTATGGTTAAATTAGATAATAAGACAAGGGTTGTTCTTAAAAATGCTGGTAATTGTAGCAAACATATCAGATAAGGAAAGTTGTATCTCTTATAGTTATGGCTATGTGTTTAAAGGTTTGTCATACTCATGGAATAATAATAATTCAATAATTGAAGTAAAAGGAATAACATCCCTTTTAATTCTCAGCGCATTATCTGTAAGGACAGGAAAATAACTGTCTTCTCACTGCAAATAGCAGGGGTAGTAGTTATATGCATCTTGAGATTGATTAGACCTGTTTCTCTAATAACACTTGGTTTCTCTGGCAAATGTCTGCAGGTAATCCTGTCAGATCGCCTATCCATAGAGTCAGACGGTATCTTTCGGGGTCAGTCAATCTGCCCGGTAGAATAATGTTCATTTATCAGAATAATACTCACAGTTTCGGTCAATAAAACTTGCTAGAATAAGCTACTGTGTTCAGGGAATAATTCTGCCTGTCACGCCAACCACTCAAGTTGCAGTTTATATGATGTCTGCAGAAAATGTCCTCACTTTATAATTTAGTCCTATAAGACAATTTGTGTAAAATGGTCATAATAAGCAGCTGAGTGGGACACACCTGTAAACATTATACTTTTGCAGCGGTAACAGCTGTGCCCAATGGATGATCTGTCTTTATCAACTTAAGTCATGTAAACAAATAAAATGCCCCTTAACTTGTTTTTTATCACCAACGTGCACACACACTTTTAATACGTGTGACAAAATAATCGCACGTAGGCATTTGAGACAGCGTTGAAGGGCGAAAGCTAGGGATAAAGAAGATGGAAGGACAATAAATGAATACCTGAAACTCAAAGATCCTCTTGGCGCCACAGGTGCATGGTGGGATATCCTGATCTGAAGGGATGTGCTGAGAAGACACCCACAAGGGGGAGCCCCCTCGACAGTACCGCACCACCTGAACAAAACAGCACTGTGAGAAGGACTCAGAGAAAATGGCAAGATCTTTCTTACTTCATATCCTAAGTGTAGGGGTGTCCAAACTAAGGCCCCGGGGGCCAAATGCGGCCCATTTTGAATCGGCCCTCATCAAATTAAAAAAGTATAATGGAATATGGCCCATAAATGAAACTTGTGCTCGTCTTATATTGTACTTCTTAAATATAAATGTAAAATTATATTACACAGTAGTATTCGTGTGTTAATAAGAACACTTTTCAAATAAATTCAGTCAATTAAAGTTGGAAACATTTTCTAACAAATCTTAGTTGATAAGAAAAAAGCCCAATGACTTATTTACATAAAAAGCTTGAAATACACCCTTCCTATTTCTCCTTATTATAATCACTGAGGCTTCTGTTTTAAAGGATGAGCTGCAAACACTCACAAGCATCATTTACCTACATTTGATTGCTTGTGCTAACTTATAACTGAACTTATGAGGCAATATAACTCTAGTGAGTGGCCCAGCCCTTCGTATATTCTTCTGTATGTGGTCCTAGGTGAAAAAAGTTTGGACTTAGTGTGTTTGTTCACCTGGTGTGGCTCTGGTGCAATCCTCTTTTTGAACCGCTGCACAATTTTGTTGTCTTCAGTCTCGTGCATCGCCATCTCCTCCAGGTCTGTCTCTGCCAGGGCTGAATACAGATCATAATAATTTAGCCACAAATTAAAGCAAAAACATTTCTGCAGCAACATCACAGAGCAGTGCTGGCGACGCCTTCCAGCAGTGAAACTCCTGTCATTATCCAGGTAACCATTCAGTGCATTAGTGTTACATGATTTCTAGGGATGCTCCGATCGGGAATTTTGGGGCCGATCGCCGGGATCTTCCATTTAAAGTGATGTTTAAAACTCAGTTAATGGGGCTCATTTTTATATTGCTTCAGTTTATAATCCTTGCGGATCGAAAAGTTCAGATACATTTTTCAATACATAATGCGCTTCCACAACCAACATAATTATTACATTCAAATGATGTACATTATTCAAGTTTACATTAACTTTGGATAATAACACGGGAGAAATGAGCGGAAGCGCTCTCTTTTCCTCTCTCCCCCTCTCTCTCTCTTTTCCTCTCTCTCTCTCTCTCTCTCCTGACAGCCTGTCAGTATCGTCTCATGCAGCTCACTGATCCAGTAATGAGTGACCCGACAGTGAAGAATAAACATATGTATAACTAGTTTAGCTTGTTCCAGAGGTAGATAAAATAGCTAAGTGTGTTAGGTCTAACTCTTAGTGTGTGTTTTGCTCCGCTCAGCGGTCCGTCACAGCGGGTGGAGCTGCAGGATTTCTGCTTCACACACATACCCCTATTTTATTGTCATTTTCGGACACCTTAAAATACTGCCAGACTGGTGAAGCCATTTTGGCGAGCTTGTTTTGCCGCGCACAGAGAAAAGTGTATTTTACGTCATGTGATCGGCCTTTATAGATCGGAGCATCCCTAATGATTTTAACATGTAGCAGCAACAGTAACCATACAAGTTAAATCTTAATGCAACAGTTTGTTCTGTCCTGTATTATGTTTGGACCAAAAATATAAAGCACTTTGCTCATTTGCTACAAACCATACATTCACTCATACAACTTTTATACAGCTTTTCAAGCTCTACCTGCAAAATAACAGTGACATTTCAACCATATGAAAGCATTGTTCCCACAGACGTTAGAGGCCGTTGTGTGAGACTTGTGTAATATGAGAGTTTGCATTTTGTGTAGTGAACTCCTGAAACTACATGTCTTCCCCAACTTTCCATATCAGAAATAATTGAAAGCTTACCGTCTGCTAAGGAGTCTGCACCCTGTTTCTCTTCCTCTTCTTCTTTAGACTCTTTTGTGTCTTCATCCTCCTCCTCCTCTTCCTCCTCTGGTTCAGTGACCAGCTCAGACTCAGGGAAGAGGAAGGTTGATTTTGTGACAATGGGAGCTTCTATACAAACGGACAAGGACACAACAGAGATATGAGGACAAGAATTGTTTAATAAATTAATAGAAACTCTGTGACTCTAAACTCAAGCTATAATAATAATGACTTCACATGTATTAATCCAATGACACTAGGGATGTAACGATACCAAAAACTCACGGTACGATAATATCGCGATAACAAGTCCACGGTACGGTATTTATCGCGATATTGAAAAATAAAGGGGGGGGAAAAAAAATGTAAATTTGTTTTCAATAACAACATTTTTTACTTGAAAAATGTTTCTTTATTAAATAATAAATCTGATTTGTACAGCATTTTAGTAGGATAGCAGTATTTTAAAGTGTCAAAAACAAAGTGACAGTAACAGACTGGAACAAGAAAACCAGTGTGTTTGTACCTATAGTACTACCAAACAAAGTAGGCATTTTCTTTGTGCCACTGCATCTCACAAATAAACAAGGACATTTAATAATCAGACCCTGCAATAAAATAAATCAAGTGTCACTAGTCACTCACTCAGCATCATCAGACAGGTTTTTAGGAATATGAGAATGTCCACATTTCCAGGTATTTATAAGCTGGGATGTTTGGGCATTTACAATATCCCCTGCTCTGGAAAAAACTCTCTCGCTTGGTACTGATGTTGCTGGGACAGCAGTGGTCGCATTAACCGAATATTTTATTTAACAATGACGGAAAAAATCTGAAAGCAGTCTGTCATTTTGAAAGATTAGAACAAACTCGGAACAGCGCCAACGTTTCCCCGCAGCGAGGCTCTGGTGTTATGCCGTGTTATGCATGCCCTCCAAAAGGAAATGATATAGTTTCCAAACCGTACTTTGCTGTACAGATCAATACATGTCTGGGAGGTTTTGTTTTACGCTGTGCGCGCTCCCGCGAGGTGCATGCACACACGGCATAACACCGCCCCCCCCGTTGACAGTTCACGAGCGTGCTCTCTCGTGAACTGTTCAGACCCGACGGGTAATAAGGGATTATGACGGACATTTTACGATCCTGTCTGTCAAAATGACGGACAGCGAAAAAGTCTAACGCCATCTCAGTGGGACGGAGAGATATGCTTTGGCCATGGGTGACAGCAGTGGGTCAAACTGTGCATTGTCTCTCCACCACTTCAAAAACAATACCGTTTTTGCCAAGAAGGTGAGGCTTATTGACAGGGCGAGATATACATATACTGTTGGTACTTGTCAATGTCTCTAGGTATGTACATGTAGCCCTGTAAATACGATGTCCTTTTGTGTTCTGTTGTTTTATGTTCATGTTGTAACCTACTTGCTGCCATGTTGGACAGGTCTCTCTTGAAAAAGAGGTCGATGATCTCAATGGGACCACCTGGTTAAATAAAGGTTTAAAACAAAAAGAAAAGTGTTTAAAACAAATTAATAATTTTTTAAAAAAAAAAAAAAATTTCCAATCGCGGTAGATTTTGTCAGTCTCACGACGGTATTGGGACATTTATTTACCGCCATATTCGGTATATTGTTACATCCCTAAATGACACACCCACCCACACACACACACCCACCCACCCCCCTACCTACCTTGGCTGCCACACTCCCTCTTGTGTGTGTGTTTCCAGTGGAGGGTCTGGTGCGGTTTTCCACAGTATGTGACGCTGTGACAGCGGGAGCAGGCTTTGTTGCCGGGGCAACCGCAGACCCAGCATAGTTTCACTCCGGAGACGGACAACACATTCGGGTCCGGCTCAGGATCACTCGGGGGTTCATCCTCTGAGAAAACAGAAGATTGACAAAAAGAAGATTCCTCATAAGGAAGACAATTCACTATTGAAGAACAGTTTCTTCCCCTCCGCTACCGGCCCCCCCCACTGACACTTTACCTCTGCCACATCATAGACTATATGCATTACATTAATGCACACAATGTTCATACTCCTTTCTGCACATATTCATATTTCACATTTTATATTCTAAAATTCGTTTAATACAATTCTGTTTCCATGTAAATTACTGCTTTATTTAAATGTTATTGCTATTTAACTGTATTTTATTACGGTGTAAAAGATTTTTTGTTTTATATTAGATTTCTTGTTTTTTATATTTTATGTATGCACCATGACATCAAGTCAAATTCCCAGTATGTGTGAACCTACCTGGCAATAAACCTGTTTCTGATTCTGAAGTACTTTGAAAACTGCACAATGAGAAAAATGTCAACTGCAAATTATTAAAAAAAATAGCAACCTGGTGGAGGGTTGTAGGCGTAAAACTCGTTCCTCCTCGATACCTGGCTTCTGAAAACTGAAAAGGGAAGAGGAAAGTTCAAAATCGGAAAAATTACACTTACTCTTAAAGATCTCCTATCATGCTATTTTTATGGGTCTCAGATATAAGAGAAAGAAAATAAGAGGAGGGGGAGCTTGTGCCTGCTCAGAATTCTACCACAGATACAGCTAAATGCTCCCGTGATGAAACGCGTATCATGTTCCAAATCACATCAAGGATTATTTCTGAAACAGTTTGGAGCTCAAATGCTTTTCTCTTGCGGTTTTACCACAAGGTGAGTTCCTTTTTTTATTTTCTGCTTTTTTACACATACTCTCTCCGGTACAGGTTAGCTCTGAGTGTTAGCATGTTTGCTAATGTAAACAAAGACCATATTACGTTGTGCATTGTTTCTGATGGCAACTTTCTGATAGTGCCGTGGGTGTAAAGCCAGCCCACCTTTCCGATATTACGTCATATCGGCAGAAAATCTGGATCAGCTTTGTTGTACCCCCGTTTTTAGAGATATGGGTACGGAAGAAAAGAGAGAGGGTTTTACTTCCTGACATTTTGTGAGTTCCCCGACACACCGGGGACACATATTTATGTATAAAGGACATTAAAAAGTGCATTTTGCATGATAGGAGACCTTTAAGAAAGACATCCTGCCCTCATGGGACAACATGTGAAACATTAAGGAGTAAGGACCAATCACTGTTACAGGTACCTTTAAAACAGCGGCTGTCGTTATGCGTGTAGCACTCGTGAGTTTTGCAGCAGAACAGAAAGAGCGTTCTGTGGAAACTTCTGTCCTGACCAGAAATTGGTCCGTACACCTGAAAGGAAAATGCAGGAAGTCAGTACTTTACATTTCATACATTAATTATCGTATTAATTGGGCTGATATTGTAAATAGATGTTAGCTTCTTGTTCATAATAAAAAGGGAGGAAAATAACTATTATATTAAAAGGAAATCTGCCAAAATGTATTTCATATTGTGATGTCTTTTCTCTTTTGAAATGTCTATGAAAGTAATGTTAATATTTTTTTTACACTTTTACTCAATGATATTTTTTTGTCTTGATTCTACTGGTTCAAACTTTAAATTAGAAAACATATTAATCAAATGCTTTTACAACACAATGTAAAACAACCAAACAAGGCCGCTTCCTAAAGATGAATATTTTTGTTTGACATTTTTTTTTATTTACCTTTTTTATATTTCTTGTGGTTGACTTACTTACTTTTACTTTTTTCTGAATGTGTTCTGTCTGTTACTATGTAGTGCTGACTTTGCTAGGTCTCCACAGTTCCAAAAAGTATTTAATCTCAAGGGGATGCTCCTGGTTATAAATAAGGGTTAAACAGAACAAGAATGAATTTAAAAAAAGAAAAAAGTGTGTCACTTAGGGACTTCATGAGATAAAATAAAGGCTAAATCTGTATAAGGAACTTTCCGGAGCATTTAAACGTCATGTAACACCTGTGTCACGGTGGGTCTCCGTCCTTATGGGTTAAGATTAAAGCATATTTTACTGTGAAAAAGAAATATGTATGGCTTCTCCGGGACACTGACCTGCAGCAGGAAGGCCATCGGCAGGCGGCACATCTCACACTGCAGCCCGGGCAGGGAGGGCAGGCCTGTCCGGCTCAGCCACGCCGGCCTCCCCCCCACTTTGCTGGGGAACTGCTGGGCCAGAAGCCGCCACGGCTCCACTTCCTCCAGGAAGCCGAGGACCACCTCCTCCGAGAACAGGCTGCGACCTCCGGACATTTTAGAGAAATGAATATGATATGTTAAAAACTGACAGAATAAATCCTGCTTCACAACCGTTCACAACACATGTTTTGAAAATGTGGTGCCGTTCAGAAAAGGGTCCGTGAGGAAACAGCGATCCGCAGGTGTTTCGTTCCGCACTCCGCAGTCCTCGAAGTATAAATACACTGTAGAAATACAGAGGCTAATGCTGTTCGGGGGACACCCATTATGTGTTCACCTGACACTCTCTGAGACCTTTATATATACAGTCTATGTCTGAGACCCATGAAATGTTATTATGTTTTTTTAAACAATATTTTTACGTCATCTTTATTTCCCACTCTGTCCACTAGAGGTCCCACATGTCTTGTCAACAGTAAAACGTTTCAGGCAAATAGACTTGACAAAAATAAGTGTAATGTTATGAAAAATAAATGGGCTATTATTACTATTAATATTGTTATATTTGTATTATTATAATTATTGCTATTATTTTTATTATTATTGTTGTTATTATTATTATTATTATTACTAATACAAGCTTGATGACACTCCCTCTCACACACACACACACACACACACACACACACATACACACACGCACACACACACACACACACACCACACACACACACACACCACACACACACACACACACACACACAACACACACACACACACTGTGATGTCATTTGAAGGGGAGTTTGGGACGGGTCTGTCCATTGGACGGCTGGACGGACACAGACTGTGACATTATTGAATCAGCGCTCTACTAATCGGACTTTAATTCACATTTAATTCAACCATGAAGCTCATAGTGTACACAGAGTCAGCTTTGTGGCTTTGTGTGAACAGCAGAAGTTCAAACTTGTTATAATTAACCTAAAATGGAAACTAAAGTGAGGCGGACAGCAGAGAAGTCAGTTGACACACCGGCTGATAATCACGGAGGAATGGACGATGTGAACACTGGCCCGACCCGGGACTGAGCCTCCTGCCCGGGGCTCCTCCGGCTACATGTCCCCCTCCTCTCCGTGCCAGATGCCTCCGCGGGGCGAGGGGTGCTTCAAGCCGGCCCCGGTGTCCCCTGCTCCGCCTGTCCCACCGAGGAGGGTCCGGGGCTCCGGGAGGACGCGGCGGGTGAAGTGTGTGCTGGTGGGGGATGGAGCTGTGGGGAAGACCAGCCTGGTGGTCAGCTACACCACCAATGGGTATCCCACCGAGTACGTGCCCACCGCGTTTGACAACTTCTCAGGTAAAGGAGGAAGATAATGATGATGAGATTGATGATGATGATGCCTACTAAAAAGTAGAACAAATAATAATTTCAGATAGTCTTTTGCAGACATTTGCAGTGTTGTAAAGGGACAGTGCAACAACAACATGAACTGTAGGAAAGAATAGATACATAGATATTCTGTTTATTTATTTGTAAATCTACCCCAAGATTATTATATTGTATTTGTATATTTTCACCCCATGTTATACCTGGCAATCTTTTACTTGGATTATTTTCCCTTTTTTTTTTAATAAATTGTAATTTGGAGTTAACCGAAGTTACACGATTGTATTGCCAACTTCACTTTAAATGCTCTGCACAAATAGTTGCTAAAGTCAATTTTATGCAAACATTTTACAAAATGCTGAATTCAGCCTTGCATATATTGAGATGTCTTGCCCTTTTCTGTTTTATTATTATTTAACTGAACATCTTTGACCAAATAAGATATTTAAAGATTTCACCTTGGACTTTGACTTCACTGTTTGTGTGTGCAGCCGTGGTATCAGTGGACGGGCATCCAGTCAAACTACAACTCTGTGACACAGCCGGGCAGGTCAGTGACCTCATCACAAATACACAACACACACTTACACTCACACTCACACACACACAATACGCACACAGAGGGGAAGAGTGAGCAGCAGCATTTCCTGTTTTAGTTGTATTTGTGTTTGAAACAATACCTCTGACCATGTGATGAAGATTAAAACCTTATTTCTCTCTTTCTTTATTTGAAAAGAGAAGTATACTCAAACACAAATTGTATTTTTGTGAGTGGCATTATTGTTTTTGTTTTCATAATTGACAGTGTAGAGCTAGACAGGAAACGTGGGAAGACGAAAGAGGTGGTGTGACATGCAACAAAGACCACCCCCAACACTTAGTCTACCCTACAAGTTTTAATTGAAAACTTTTCTCAAACGTAACAAATATCTTGTTTTTTTTATCATGGCAATTCAGAGATGTTGCTGCAGTTTTCTTATAAAAAGGTTTGGCTGCTTTATCCAAATATCTTTTTAAATGACAATGTAGTTTGACCGACATGGTGAGCAGATAATAGGCACACAGATTAAGTTAAGTCTTAAACTAAATATGCTAAAACGTTTAAACATCTCAGTTGGATTTGATGTCTTTGTTGGTGAGCTCAAACTGTCCCGCAGGTAATTCCTGGGGAAATGATGTCGCACAGGAAGTGATGCATTTTTCATCTGGAAGAGCAGCAGCTGTTCTCTGAAATAAAACCAATAATTGAGCTTCAACTAATTAAACTTTAAATTATTGTGAACTATACTGGAGAGGTTAATCCATTAGTAATTTCTTCAAGAAAACAAACTCAAACCTCTCTGATTCAAGTTTCTTAAATGCGATATTTTCAGTTTTCTTTACTCCTTTATGACTGCAACTAATAATTGAGCTGTGGACAAACATTTCAGGACGTTTCTTTGGCTTTGAGAATCACTGAAAGCAATGTTTCTCTATTTTGTTTCATTTTACAGACCAAACAACTTGTCGATTGATCGAGAAATTAATCTGCAGAATTAATGATAATGAAAAAAAATCATAGTTGTATTCCTAATGTTGACCATGTAACAATTTAAGTTTATCTGTTAAAACAAACAAAGTGTGTTTTCAGATGTGATGGCAGAATGAATGGGAGGATCACAGGCAGAGGAAGGATAGACTCAGAGATAACACGTCAGGGAGGAAAAGCTCAACATATCCTCGTAGTTTATCATCTGTCATAAAGAACAGACACTGAGTAGCACCAGACATTGTTTTGGAAAGACATGATATGCAGAACGTTGTAGATGTCTTTCTTATCCTGTACCATACTCTGTTTTTTGTCCAAATACTCCTCAAGTCTCTTCTCTGCTGCATTTGTCAAATCTCTTCATCCTCAAAACGTATCTCTCTCTTTATCTTGATTCCTCCCTCCAGGATGAGTTTGATAAGCTGCGTCCTCTGTGCTACACCAGTGCAGATGTGTTCCTGCTGTGCTTCAGCGTTGTCAGTCCCGCCTCCTTCCAGAACATTCCGGAGAAATGGATCTCGGAGATCCGGAGACATGCACCCTTTGTACCCATCGTCCTCGTTGGGACGCAGTGTGACCTCCGAGAAGATGTCAAGGTGGAATATTTACTGACGTAGAGAGAACGTAAAGAAGTTGCAATATGCTAGACAAAGTGATGCCTTTATTCTGACAAAGTTCAAACCACTAGCTTTGAAAATTCTGAATCACAATTTGACCCATTTGACACATGTGTTTTTCACAACAGACATTTTGATTGCCATTAGAAAAAAAGCACACATGTTATTGATCACATTAACAATGAATCTTGTTCTGTTGAAGTCTCCTTGTAAGACACGACAGTGTGACAGATCAGCCATATTTAAATAGCACCTTAAACACAATAATTGTGTTTAGAAATATATAATGTTACTAAAGTGATAATTCAGATGTTTTGAAGTGGGGATGTATGAGGTTGCTCTTTTTCTACATTGACAAAAACAGTAATTTTACATCGCAGTTTGCACTAGTTGCTGCCTTAACTGTATTATTTTTAATGTTGTGTGACTTTGTTGTTTTAAAAATACAAATTCAGATTCATGAAAGTCACACAATAGCACAAACTAGAAACAGAAAAGTGTCAATGTTATGCCAGTTCTTCGATCCTAAACCCTGTTTCTTTGTATTTTTGAATGATCACTGATTGAAGAAGAACATTGCAAGTGTCTTCTTCCTCTTTAACAAATAAGAAGATACAAGCTCTACAGACGCATGGTAACATTGAGTTTCCTCTTCTCTTAGGTTCTCATTGACCTGGCTAAGTACAGGGAGCGACCTGTGGACCCAGCAGACGCCCAGGAATGTGCCATGGATATCGGAGCTGTGGCCTACATGGAGTGCTCGTCCCTGACCCAGAAGAACTTAAAAGAAGTGTTTGACACAGCCATACTGGCCAGCCTGCAGAGCTGCAGCTCCAACAAAAAGCATCCCAGAGGGAAGCAGAAACGACGGAAAAAGCAAAGGCAGACACCGGACAAGATGAAGAGTCTGTCCAAGTCCTGGTGGAAAAGGTACTGCTGTGTGGCCTAGACCGACGTGTGAAGATTCTCTGTTACTGACTTATTCTGGTCTGGATTCAACTTGAGTCGCTCTCTGTTTGGGTTTCTCTCTTTTCGAGCCTGACGTGGAGAAGGACCTCGACTTGACTGTGACTGGGAACCAAAGTAAGACTGACAAGGATCGTAAATGTTTTACTTTTTCTTTTTATTCCAAGAGGGAATCTTGTCGATGAGATTAAGTACTGAGTTCTAACAACATTTGCTATCAAATATAAGCAGTACCGCAGTGTCCTTTTTCCAACTCTTCCGGAATTGAATCGCCATCAACTGGGACTAACAGGATATCGCTCTATGTCATGGTGGATGTGATAATGTTCCTTAACATTTGGCCAGTCCAGAAAGTCTTGTCTATGTTTAACACTTACAATGTAAGCGTGTTTAGTCTGGTGTTCTTGTTCCCAACCTAGTATGCTTTTTGGTCGCTTGGTGAGCTTGACTTACTGAGCTTGACTTACTGAAACTGCTTCCGAACTTCCTTTTTTTATCTTGTCTCCAACACTCATGATTAGAAAGAACTGCCTCCTGATAAAGTGCGTCTCTCAGACAAAACATTGTTGTTTATTAAGGCTGACCTTTCCTATTCCATTAGTAATTTTTATGGTGTTTTTCATGCTAAAATACCTCTTTGCAAGAAACAGATCGATAGGTTCTTTTCTGGTGTGGCCTAAAAACCTAATCTGAAACCAGAAACATAGTTCATCTTTTATTTTGGTCTCGATTTGAACTATTTGTGGGATAAGTCTGGCTTGGTTTTGAGTTTGTTTCTCACTATTTGGGCAATAAAACAACCAGAACACTCATTCTTTTTGCTGAAGCCTAGCTTTAGGCTCATATCGTATCTTAATTGAAAAATAATTATATATTTTCTCCTTCAGGAGAAAAAATATCAGAACATCCATGTGATAAAACCCTAGCATTGTTCTGTTACTGCAAGTTGTATGTTTATCTCGAAGGCACAACATTGCATGTTTGTCAGGTTTCAAATATTGGAGGTCTTCCTCTACACAGACCTATCCTTCAATATTACTGAACAGCTCTGAAAGACTTAGAAAATACTATATTGGCTTCAGATATGTGTACTGCTTGTGGGGTGTTTGATTTATCTTTGCACACACTTACACAGCTTTACTGTAAGTGTGAGCACTCATCAGAATTAGATCAACTCGGCGCCCTTTGCATGTGTTTACCAAATGGGTTCAGATGTTTGTTCATGTAGGTTTGCAGAAAAGATGAATTTTGTATCTTTGCTTTTCAATGCAGTTGTGTATCTAAAAGACTGTGAAGTTTTAATTATGTACATATTCACTGAAATATTTTCTTTAAACTTAATTTGCATTAGTCAGGTTTGTTGATCTGTGTTTGTTCCCTTTACCCAAAGTATGCTTTATTATTAACCATTGGTCATTTTGGTAACTCTGCATCTCATTATGCCTGGTTAGTTTTGCAGCATCTCCTCTCTCCAAAGATAAGGACACACATTGTAAAGCAGAAAAAAAAGGCATAATATGTTGATGTCAACGTTCAGCTGCCACACCTTCCTTTGTACATTGTAGTTACTAAAGCAGAACAAAACCCAATTATTTACAACTACTTCTCTACAGTGCCTTCATCTGAATGGCTCTTTGTATCACTGCAGCAGAAAGAAAAAGGGTGCAACCAGGTCGCAGTCTGTAATGACCTCAAAGAAAACCGGACAGTTTTTTGTGAGCAACATCATCATTCATATAGATCAGACATAAAAACAAAACAACACATTTATACTCTAGCATTCTTAGCATTAGGACAATCTAAATCATGGCCTTAACCACCGTCTAAATCCAACTTAAACCTTTCTCTCCAACCCAAAGATTATGAATTGGGTAAGGAGTGCAGAGTTAACATCTGCATAGTTAATATGTGTTCATCTCAACAATATTCATTATGACCCTAAAAAGCTCGCCAAAACTCTGCTCTGGAGCAGTTTAAGTCAAGTGTATGATGAAAAGCCTATTAAATTACGTGAACATTAAGAAATGTATTCATCAATGTAAGAGAAGCAGAATAGCATTAGCTTTTTCTAGAATGTAGTGTGAAATGGAGTGATCTGTGAAGTGCTTTTAAATGTAATTGCACTGTGAAGAAATGTCTTAAAACTTACAAATGAAATGTTCACAGATTGGCAGTCATGCCATGTTTCAAGTGTTACAAGACAGCTAGAACATGTACAATCATAGCAGACAATATGCATGACTCTATTCTATCTAGATTTTTACTGGTAACACTGACTATAACTTCAAGTGTGTCTCCCAACAGACTCTTCTGCAGAGGAACTCAGTGTGTGACCCTAACTGACCTTACGGTTGCTCTACTAATTGGCTACAACCTGTAAACCAATGCATAGAGAGAGTTGAGAACTTATTCTAAAATGTATTTGAACTCATAATGTTGATGAGAGGCCTGAGTGCAAAACGTTGAAGAAGTGTGTTTCCTGAAGCTGTTTGGTAACTTTCTGCTGAAGATTTTACAACTGTGGATGAATGGGTTCACTGTGTCCCGATGTTTTACTCATGATAGCAAATGCATTGTTTCTTGCTTGGGAAAAACGTCATAATAAGTTGCTTGTCTTGCTGTTTGGGTGCAGGCTTGGTTGATGGTGGATTTAAGTGGGGTAAAGGTCAGACAGACCCTTATGATAGCTGGCATTTCCTCTAGCAGGTCTCATCCGTTTTACCTTCTCATACAGTATGTATAATCTATGGAGAGTACAGAACGTTTCATATCACAAGGTGTTTGTTTGCATGCATGTGGTTCAAGCCTGCCTTTTATTTTGAGACAAATATTTGTTAGATTATTCCTGCTTGAATCCATTAAAACTGAAAAATGATGAAAACAAAATATACTATAACCCTTTAAAGTGCGTTCATGCTGTCAACTCTGGCTACAAATGATAATGTTATGTACCAAAATGTGAATAGTAACATGAGTTGAGAAGAGTCATAATTTCCCTCACTGATAGATTGGTTGAACCACACAAAGTCACGCTAGTAGCAAAACAAAGTATGCTGATAAGAAGGTCTGCATTTCAATGTTCAAATCAAACATTTTATTTTTGAAGTCTTTGCTTGCATGTTTTATTCATTTGAATGTTTTACCTGCTTTCAGGAGCCAGAATAGGCTAAAAGCAAAGTATACCCTGTATGACAGGTGAATGGCTTTGTAATGTTGAACAGATAAGTCTCTGAAAGTGAACTAAGGTGTTAAAAGAGAGTCAGAAAAGAGACAGGAAGGTGACTGGATAGGAAGTTATGTGTTGGTTCTGGGGTTTGGTTGAAGGATAGACAGAAATGTGAATGCTCTGTGTTTGGGACGGATGCAAAGTCTGTAAAATATAGGTATGACTGCAATGATTTCCGTTTTTTGTGATACAAAAGGGTGTAGAAATCTACCAATAAAATACAAATACAATTGTTGCTTTACGTGACTGACCTGGGATTACCGTAACTGCATTCGTTTTTCTCAACACTGCCTTCCCACACAAGTCTAATTGTACAACAATATCCCATAAAGTCCAGTGAGGTAAAACAAAAAGCAGACCGCCTGGGGAAACAGACAGAAAGGTTCATTCTTGAGATTTCAGGGTTTTATTGAGGTTACCCCCTGAAGCACACCTGAGCTCACTCACATGAGACACCAGGAGCTTCCCTCAGCCTGTGTGAAACATCCTTTCTCCAGCATGTAAAAACATTGTAACAGAGACATTTAAAAACAGAAAGCATGCTGACACTGAATTCTCTGTGTCACCAAGGACGTCAGTCAGAGAAAGACATGTTTGTACAGAAGTTTTATACCCTGAGAAATAAAGAATATTTGATACATGCTGTGTTTTGTTGGTTTTGAGGCTGTGTGCTCAGCGGCGGGACTGGGGAATGTGTGTGTGTTTTAAATATAACTCCCTGTGACAGTCCACAGGCTGTAAAAGAGAATATGTATTTTGTTTCGTTTTTTGGGAATGCATTTGTACAGAGTCTATATCATTTGTGCACATTGTACTGTTTCCTCATCAAAAGAGTTTTACAAATTATACCAGAAAGAGAGTCAGGAGGGTACAGATACAGGTATCAGATACAGGGCTGCAAATCACAACTAATTACTTTGCCGATTATTTTAGATCAATCAATCAATCAATACAAAATGTCTGAAAAAAGGGGTTAAAAAGTCTATCCTAGTTTCTCAATCTTCAAGGTGATTTTTTCTTATTCTGTCAGTCTAAAATCAACAAGTTTTGCATGATATTAAACAGAGAAAAGCAGGAAATCTCCATATTTAGGAGGCTGAAAACAGCATTTTCTGCCATGTTTGCATGAAAAATAACTTAAATGTCAAAATGGTAATCATTATTTTCATTGCAGCTCTAAGTTAAACACACAAAACAGGCCCTCAACTCAATTTTTAAGACAACACATGCTTCTTGTTGTATTTTGGGCACCAAATTGAACACGTTTTTTAATGATGTTATGGCTACAGTAATGTTTTGGAATTTAACTTTGAACTTTGTGATAACAGAATGCAACAACCATGCTGCGCTCAGCTGATGCACATCAGAGGCAGGGGATAAGATGTGAGCCATGTTTGGGGTAATGCAGACAAACACGCACACACACACACACACACACACACACACACACACACACACACACACACATACAGACTCTGCTTCCAGGCCCTCGTGGTTATGCAAGAGCTTTATTTTGAAGGCTGCCATGTGACATTTGGTTTGTCTCGCTGTTCGTGGGGTCATGCCCTGACTTCACTCTGTCTGGGAAACACAGCTTTCCTCTACCTGACAACACACAGTGTGAGCACATAATGAGGAGGCCGACTGTGTCCTGGTTACATCACTGCTCTGTGACTGAAGCTGTGCCAGGTCCCATTTACTGATGTTCTGCTGTTGTTCTCACACTGACTCATACACATCATTCCCTTTTACAATAACAACCATTCATTAACAATCATGAAACGAAAATCTGCTGGAAAACCAAACCAGAAAGACTTTAAGAGTCCACAACATTTGTTTTATTGTCTTGGTCTCAAGTCAGATTTTCAGCTTTGATTTTATCCTTTTTATTTAACGAACCTCACAAGGCCTGTAACAAGTAATGATGTTGAAACAGTAAATATTTATGTAGAATCTAATGAAATGTTACCCTAAAAGGGGTGTTAATCTAACCAAGCCTTATAATGGAACATGTAATCACACCTCACAAACTGTAAACACAGGTAGCACCAACATAACAGTTGAAGTGTGAGTCGTTTTCTGATCTTTATATGAAATCAGGCCCAACAATCTTTGAGGTAGTTCAAGTTCAAAATGGTTTCCAGAGCGCTCATAATGTCACGATATCATGTTGTTAAGGCTTGAACTCATTCAGAAAGACACATCTGCTGCTCTGATGCCTGTAAGATGCTTTTAGTAATATTCATAATTGCGAAATAATATCCAGTGATTTATCATGTAGCAGCTTATTTTAAACACATTTACTTAATTAAGTAAGTGTTATCATGAAGGCATTCACATATGGAGAAACAAGGATGGAAAATGCAGAAATGCAGAGAGATAGCCTTGTTTGTTACACACAGTATAATTACGGTATTTTTTAGTACATGGGAGAGGGATGATAGGATCAAAACGTCTAGATAAATGTATTTTTGCAGGACTTTATTTGTAACTAGTTATTGCGAAATGGTAGAGCCACATGTGCACACAGAGAGCTGCCAGAACTCAAGGCGACTGAAGCTCTGTTCCAGCCCATGTTATAGCCTCTCTCTCTTTTTTGTGTGTGTGTGTGTGTGTGTGTGTGTGTGTGTGTGTGTGTGTGTGTGTGTGTGTGTGTGTGTGGTGTGTGTGTGTGTGTGTGTGTGTGTGTGTGTGTGTGTGTGTGTGTGTGTGTTACATAAAGAGGGGCCAGAGTGACATCAGTGCTGACTCTTAACGAGCAGAGCTGAAATACAATATCCCCTTTCCTAACAAGCTATAAACCCAATCAATGTGTGTGTAGACAGCTGTGTGTGTGTGTGTGTGTGTGTGTGTGTGTGTGTGTGTGTGTGTGTGTGTGTGTGTGTGTGTGTGTGTGTGTGTGTGTGTGTGTGTGTGTGTGTGTGTGGTGTGTTGTGTGTGTGTGTGTCTTTGGGTAAGATAAAGTTAAGAAAAAAGCTATAGAAGGGGCAACAGCCGGTAAGGAGAGAGAAAGACACAGATAAATTCTCTTATGGTGACAGACAGCTTCTGTACTTTTCATCTCATGCTCACACAAGCACGAGCATTCCCTCTGTGCATTGATAGGGGTCGTGGTTGTTGTTGTTTGTTAGAAAGAAAATAGATTAACCTGCTGACAACAGAGGCCTGGATTATTTGAGGTCATGATTTCTGGACAGAGACATTGCTGTAGAGTTTGTCAAATTATTAGTTTTTGTATTATTATTTATGTTCAAGACAAGGCAGACATCTACCACAGAATTCTCCAAAACTACAACACACAATTTCGATTGATATATAGCTCTAAAGGTAAAGTACATATTAACATACATGTTTCAGATTGTCGGGGTGAACTTCTCCTTCAACTCTTAAACCTGTATTGGGAGGAAAGTCCTGAAATTGTGAGTGTGTGAAGAGATGTTCTCCCCCACAATGTGGTAAACACAAGTTCACACACACACACACACACAGTTTACCGAACAGATTCCAACAGACTGACACATACTCTTGTAATCTTTACTGGATGTGCTTTATCTCTGACTCAACTCTGGTACAAACACGCTTTTTCCCTCTTTACTTTCCTTTTCTTATCAGTCTTTGGTTACTTTTTACTGTATTTTCCTGTTAAACATTTCCTCTGCTCCCCTCTTACTGTCCTTCATCTCCTGTCACAGCTCATCACATCTACAGGATGTCTATTTGAATAACCTGGTGACGTGATGTGCGTGTTTGCATGCGTGTTCAAAGTTCACAGAGTGTGTCATGTGGCATGTGCACAGTTGAGAAACACTGACACACAAAGATCACTCCTCTCATCATACATCTCTGCTGTGGACAGCTCCTGCTGACGTCCACATAAACACATTACTGAAGTTAACACCAAAAACACCATCAAGGTCAACATCCTCCACATTTTCACATCCCGATCCCATCACTGTACTTATGAATAAACACCATATGTCATGTCTCTATTTATTTATTTAGTACTTGCTAAGTTAATTACAGTGTTTACAAAATCTTTCAGATAATAGTAACACCTCTTAATAGCTATTTTTGGATTATCAATTTCAGTTTGAGGCCTCTACTAAATCAAATCACTATTTTTAAATATATATAATTCAATATATCGTGGCTCACAACCTAACTGAGGAGATACATCTTTCTAAGACAAGCTAAAACACAAATTAAATTAAAACACGGTACAAATCTAATCTAATTATATACTTGAAAACATATCAGAAAAAGCACAGGTGTAACTAGAAACACTGATTACTGCTCCAGTAGAATCATAGACTGTATATATAAATGAGCATCGAGTCACTTCATCAACTTATTAATTAGATTGTGTGCTTTTCCTACCATGACGTGACAGTTTTACTGACTATGCTGAGTAATAAGAGACAAAGTATTTGAATATTAATGCATGAGACTGCCTACATGTGAATAAGCAGCAGCAGCTCGAGGGCAGATGATTGGTTCAGGTGAGGAGCTGAGGGGGAAACTGAGCAGCTAACAGGTGTGGAAAAAGGACGAGAGGACAGTGTGTATCTAACCGTGTATGTTTTATCTAAAGCCAACTTTGAGTGCATTTAGAAGATCTTTAGAAAGCTACACATGCAAATTAGTGTTGTCAAATAAGACAACACTTATAAAACTTATGAAAAAACAATGTTTTTGCCTGTAATTAAAAAAAATATATCTCAATATTGTCTTCATCTTATAGTCTTACAATTATAATCTATAATTAATATCTTGCAATAACTGCATCTCACTCACACACACACACACACACACACACACACACACACACGCACACACACACACACACACACACACCCACACACACACACACACACACACACACACACACACACACACACACACACACACCACACACACACACACACACACACACACACACACAGCACCCTTGTGGGAAACAGGGATTAGTAACTGATACTGAGAGGTGGGAGAAAGCAACCTCCCTCTGTGGCCTCTTCAACCAGATGTAACCAGCTGGCACACACGCACACACACACACACACACACACACACACACACACACACACACACACATACACACAGTGACCAGGCTTCTGGCCAGAACGTTTGTCGTTTTCTCAACAGTGTGAACTGACACATAATGTAGTGTGTGTGTGTGTGTGTGTGTGTGTGTGTGTGTGTGTGTGTGTGTGTGTGTGAGAGAGAGAGAGAGAGAGAAGAGAGAGAGAGAGAGAGAGAGAGAGAGAGAGAGAGAGAGAGAGAGAGAGAGAGATAGAGAGAGAGAGATAGAGAGAGAGAGAGAGAGAGATGAGAGAGAGAGAGAGAGACCCACTTTAAGTTGTGTGGAGTTCAAAGACACTGCTTCAATGAATCTCTCTAACAACGGTCTCTAACACTTTGACCGGCTCATTTAAAACTTTTTTCTCCATATTAGAATAACAGATAAAGATACACCACATGTTGACAGAGAGAATAGATGCAGAGATAGTGATGGTATGACACGTATGAGTATGTTTTATGACAAGAAGATGTGTGAAGTGTTATTGTTAGTTTGCGCTAAAGGCAGTATGGGAGTGTGAGTGATGTGGTGTTGAGGTGGTGTCTTCAGGGAGTCAGCTTTATCTTAAGAAGCAATGCATCATGGGAGCTGGTCCTGAGGGCAGAGGCACATGACTCATTTATTTCTGTAGAAAAACATTTGAGTGTTGATAATTGTAGAACTAACACCTGTTATTTGTTCATCATTTTAACGTGTTGTGTTTTTATAAAAAAATTGGGCAGTGTTTATGAAAACCTTGAGTTATAAACAGCAGTTTTAGCTGTATCCAATGACCTGCTTTGAAATGTAGCCGTCAATTGTTTGAAACATTATATGCTGTAGATTTGATGCCTTAATTTCTTAAATAAAATTACTTTGTGGCTTCAAGTTGCTGGTTTGAAACCCTGGACCATTTTATTAAGGGGCAACATAAATAAACACTCTTCAAACAAGAGGAGCAGTTAAAGTCATGGACGGATTGAGAGACTTTTAGCCGTCACCCTGTCTGGATATGAACAACAAACCCAAACTCAGAGAGTCTCAAAGTGTACTTTAATCATTTTTTAATCTCTTTGCAGACATTCTGTATCTATTTGTGGTTGTTTTATCTGTTTATGTTGTCTTTTTGTGTCTGTTTGCAGTTGTTCAAGACAATTTTGGTTGTTTTTAACGTCCTTGTGGCCCCCAGAGAATGCATCCTAAAGACAGGTGACCCTTCAGTGTTTTTCCTATCGTGGCCAGTCCTATGACCTTGTGATTGTGAGTTAAATGTCATTACAACTCAGGACACCATCGGGTTTAATTAAATAAATAATTTTCAGTGATCATTTCTGCAAACATATAAGTGGTTGCTGTATATAACAAGTTTTTGTAGGAAGCAACAGATAATATATTTGTTATGTCAATTCATGATGAATTGATTAATGAGCAATGAATAGATGCTTTAACATTCTCAAATATGGTATAAGGTCTATTTTCTTGGTTAAACAATTATCCACAGTGGGTTCGGTCACAAGATATGAGACGCCTGTGCTACATTTACAGCACAGAGCTTTAGTTGCTCTCCCTGGGACTGTGGTTTTATTCCCGGTCACAAGATGATTTAGCTGTGGGGAGGAACACCATTTATTCATCACAAGATGTGCAACAATATCTCCTTTTTTTTAGTGTAAGTATATGAGTAAGTGTTGTATTCTAGTGTCAGTAGACAAAGCTCTTGTTTCACATAGATTACAGCAGGAAGAAGGACTTCTCTCTGGCTTCATGTGACAGCTGAACCACGGCTCTTTCTCTGACAGAAAGCAGACATGTAGGGAGATTTTTCAGCCGCATTATCTCTTAACACACTATAATGAAACCTCTATGAAGGCGCTGATCACAGTTTGGACGCTCACACTGGGAATCCAGATTATTTAGGTCATGTGACACGTTTATGTCATGTCGATGCTTTATAGAGCACACTGGCATAGAGACCACTCTTTATTTTGTGTACAATGTTGTGGTGCTTTTGTTACTGTGCATGCACTTTTACCGACGCAGCATCATCTCACATTATGTCCCTTAAAGTCATGTTATCTTCCAGGGATCACTATGGGTTTATCCACCACTAATGTTATGAGAGAGAGAACTTTCAGCAAGGGAACTATAAAGGGCTGAAGCCTTAAATGATTTGAACCCAGGACCCTGTGACCAACCCATGAATAACTAAATAAAGAAGATAAAAGGAATACAGAAGAGGAATAGAAACCATGACAGGAACATGTGTCAAAATGATAAAGTACTCAGAGGGAAAGAAGATCTCATAAAAAGAAGCGTGGAAATGAATTAGCTTGGATTTCCTTTCCTCTAAAAAAGAGTCAATTATTTGTGCAAGGAAGCAAATACTGCCTCCAAGTATCCAACAGAAACAATTTCCTGAAAACATTAAAGATATTGCGCTACAGGATAAAGAGTTTTTGTTTTCAGAATCATTGTCCATTTATCCGCTGTTCATTGCTATGATCAGTTTTTTCCAAATGGCTATTTACTTGCAAAGTAATGAGAAAGTGAGGAAATGTTCAGTGATCAGATAGCAGTTTCTTTCCACTTCTCTCTTATCTTAGACCGCACCCGTGTGTGGGTGTGTGTGTTCGTGTGTGTGTGCCTACAGTACATACAGATGTCCAGATATGTGTGAATCTGTTTGTGCAGGTGGGTTTCTGAATGTGCTGCCCTGATGAACCTGGATATTTTTGACCAAATATTCGTATTTATGGACTTTGACAGATGATCTCTCTCATGTTAAGGATGTTTTCAGCCATTATTTTTTTGTAAGTGTCTCAAGTGTTAGTAATACTGCTCTTCTTTTGATTGGTTGTTGCAGCATGATTCTCTTTATTTTTTATTTATGTTTTGGTTTTAATGCCTTTTTTTATAGATAAATCCTGTATTTGTGTAAGCACAACAGTGGTTAATAAGAGCTTTAGACAGGACAAATACAGGGTGTCCGTGTGCTTATCTGATGACAGTCTTCCACAGAAGACCGCATTCCACGATATCAGATAAGAAGGAAATGGAAAGGAAAGCATTGGAAATATTGGAAGACAAAGAGGATGTATAATTTACTGAAAACAGATGAGGGAAGAAGAGAGGAAGTGGAGTGAAGGGGTGACAGGAAGTGACAGTTGGTGGAAAAGAAAAATGGGAGGAGGCGGCACAAGAGATGTAAAAGGAAAGAGAGGGGGAGAAAAAAGGATGTGGGGGGTTTTCCTGTTATTCCATCCAACATGCTTAGCTTGATGCTGACGACACACACACACACACACACACACACACACACACACACACACACACACACACACACACACACACACACACACACACACACACACACACACACACACACACACAGAGATGAGTCTGGATCTGACATGCTGCTACATCCTGTCAGCAACAGAACAGCTGACTTTGACATCTTCCTATTGTGTATGTGTGATTGATTTTTTTTAAAAAGCATTAAGTGTTTTGTCTTTCTCCATATACTCTTTGGGTAAAATGCTAATTGTGACACTAAGTACACCTTATATAAGATCAATGTATTAATATAATAACATGTTAATATAATGATAATGTATTATAATATATCGTGTTAAAGAAAACTACTAAAGTCCCAACAATAAAGATTTGAGGTGTGTGTGACTCTGAAAGAAACCTTACAGTTAACTACTTTTGGTCACAGCAAGTTTTAAATGGCACAGTGACCGCTGGAATGTGTGTGTGTGTGTGTGTGTGTGTGTGTGTGTGTGTGTGTGTGTGTGTGTGTGTGTGTGTGTGTGTGTGTGTTTTGGGACATTGCTGCTGAACTCTATGCAATGAGAAAGCAACGAGGCCAATATAGTTTTAGGAGCGAGAGGGCGATCGAAAAAGATCTTGATGAATACTTACTGTGTCCGACTACAATCTGCTATTGTGGTCTACTTTTCTATATATATACACCTGCTGCCTCGACCTCGACACACACACACACACACACACACACACACACACACACACACACACACACACACACACACACACACACACACACACACACACACACACACACACACACACACACACACACACACACACACACACACACATATAGTTAAACATGTACAATTGGAGGTCTAGTTGGCCTCCTGTGGCTCTCCCCCAGCCATCACTCAGGTTTAGGACACACACCCCCGACACACAGCTGGACAAGGACGCCATTGAGCTCCATAGTAGAAGCCTTTTAGACATATTTACTGCAGTCAAAATCTGCCTGGAACAGCTTCCTACAGGGGACCTTTGAGAAACAACCAATCATGTATTCCAGGAAAACTGTTGTAGAAATCGAAACACTATGGCTGTTCAGTCATGCTTCTTGTTTTTGGGATCACCAAAAGCGGAGTAGTTTTATCAGAAGGGGAAGAACTCAGATCTTGTACCTAATTGAAAGTACAAAACGAACACACTATACTTGATGTACCAGAGGTAAAAGTATTAAGTATACAAATGGGTTCATTTCAACTGTAATGAAATAGAAGTATAAAGTGGCAAGAATAAATATTAAACGTATAGTACAACTATTTCTAAATTATATTCAAGTACTTTTATAGACATTTAATTGGATTTTTGTAATAACTTCAAAGCAACTCTTTTGCAGCCTCTCATGCCAGGAGCTTTTCCCACTTACTCATCATATTCATTATGCATACAAGATCAAAATGGTCACACTCATATATAACAGATTTTCCCATAAGCTTAAACACAATTGTCCATTCAGAAGATACATTTTGGCCAGCTACACGTAAGCATATTTTCTCCAAAGATAATTTCACAATACATAATAAACCCTGGTGTACAGAACCTGATGATTTAACACAGATGACCTGTTGAAATACTGTAAAAACAAACAAAAAAACATCGTGAAAACTCTCCCAATGGCACCTCTGCCATAGCCTTTGGTTTTAAAGGTTTAAAGGGTGATGTTGAAGTTTCATCAAGAGTGTCTTTGCAATCTAGAAAAACGTTGCTTTCATAGTGTCCACTCAAACCACTTACAGTAAGCTTAATCTGCAGACAAAAACTAAAAACATCCTTCCTGGTAAAGAAAGGGTAAAAATGTGTCTATTCTGGTCTTTTGTGTGTGTGTGTGTGTGTGTGTGTGTGTGTGTGTGTGTGTGTGATGACATTTTTAGATTCCAAGGACAGGGTGTTTCCTCTCTTGCTCTCTATTGTTCCTGACACAGCAGTGATCCTCGGGGAGCAGAACAACCACCAGGCCTGTGGAGCAGCAGCAGCCAATGGGAGGGCAGGACAGAGAGGCCCCTGGGCTGATGGGAAATAAACTCTGTCCTTTTTTGCTTTCCTATTTCTTTGGAGAATTAAATTATAACATGTTCACTTTGTCCTTATGAGAAATGAGGTGAGTGGTCAGTATGTCCTGAAGGTGTGTGAGCTACAGACATCTCCACTTCTGTCCTTCATGGCAGGCTGCAGATCATAAAAGACCTCAACAACACTGGCCCAAACCTCTCCATCTGCTGCCATCTGCAGGACTGTCTCTGTGCACGCCGTCCAGCAAAGAGCACGGACAGTTGGTCCATGCAGATCAGCAGGCAACACAGCATAGGTGGGGAAAAAGGTACTCTGATATTGTAAAAGTACCAGAGTGTAGGAATACTCAGTTTTAAGTAAAAGTACAAAAGTATTAGCATCAGAATACTTAAATTACCAAAAGTTGAAGTAGTCATTGTGCAGATTGTCCCATTTCAGAATAAAATATGTTTGAGTATAATTATTTTTATCAAAGCTAGTAAAGGTGAAGCTAATTTGTATGACTTTGTATACTGCCGGGTAGCTTTTGAATTTACTCCAGGTGTAACTAAAGTCTGATTTAAGTGTCGCTTGTATTTCACATCCAAATCGACAACGTAACTAAAGGTAATGAATAAATGTTGTGGAGTAAAAGAACACCATTTTCCTCTGAATATTAGTAAAGTAGCAACAAATGTAAGCACAAATGCCCTCATTGGTCATGTGCGCGTTCGTGTGTGTTGGAGGAGGGGCTCTCTGTAAGGAAGTCTGAAGGAAGAGGCAGATTCGGCTGCGTACTTTCAAATTCCAGCGCACTCGAGCTGGTTTCTCCATTCTTACCTACCCTACCTTTAAGTGAAGTACTTGAGTAAATCTACTTGGTTACTTATGACTGCAACACATTGCTTGTGTCTAAAACAGAAAACTTTACATGCGAGGCAGAGCAAAAAACCCTTAAAAAGCATTTAAACTATATTGTTAGACATTTGGAGAATAAAGATCAGTAACCATTACATGGGTCATTCCAGAATTGGAGGACATTTCATGTCCCCCATATAAAACATCTAATAATCCATGCCCAAAATGCTAAAACATGCACTTGTTGTGTTAAACATACTTGTCTTGAGACAAAATGTATATAAAGTTGTAGAAAAAGTGGTTTCAAAATATTATTTAAATTATCAAATAGCTCTCGAACATCCCCTAAAATGGCATTTTTCTCTTGTCCCCGCTTCTTGGTGACCAACTTGCATGTCAAATATAACATTTAAAATAGGGATTTTATTTACTTTTTTTGGTATTATTCTATTGATATATGTCTCTTGTAATGGTCAAATCAATTTGTTAAATCATAAACATATTTTAGATAACAGTAATTTTGCACAGAAGGTGTGTCCCTCAACATGCGTTCAACCCTGTTACCCAAACCTTTTTAGATTGGCACAGGAAGTGAAAAAACTGTAAATCAGATGACACAGTGGAAAGGACATCAGCAAGCCATGTGCTAGTGCCATGGGTAGACCAAAAGTCCTCTTTTATTTTTCATATTTTTACAATCTTTTCAGTCTTAAAAGAGTGTGGCACTCTGACCCACTCAACCCTGTTACTGATATTATCAGAATAAAGCATATTCATTTCAAAGTTATCTTTCTTGCATTAGATATCCAAGTTTGTCCTTGCCTTGAAAGTAGCATTACATGCTACATCTAGCAATAATTCCTGAGGTTAAAGCTTGAATTAGCATTGATTTTCAACCCTGTTACTATAATTAGAGTAACAGGGGTAATTCTTCATTGGAAAATATACATTTGATGCCTAGCTGGGCAAATCACTTTTTTTGATAGTTTATTATCTGTTTTTCCTAAATACATTAAACAAATTATAAAATAAAAGGTTTATTTTTCAAAAATGTTGGTGTCTAAATTGTCCTCCAATTCTGGAATGACCCATTTATTGACATCAAAGTGATAGCTCTTTTTAAACCGGATACTGCATTCAAGGTGACTTGAATATTGTCTGACTGAGGAATGTTATATCAAAATAAAAGACTCATCTAAAAACCCTGATTGAAGAAAAACACAGGAACACATTTATGATTATTTAAAAAAATGTATTTGTATGTACTTACATACTGGTGTCAAAAGAGTATGCACCGAAAATTTCACATTGACTCACAATTACAAAGAAAAAGCTTTTTTCTTCTTCAATTACAAGTATTGAAAAAACTATTTACAGAAAAACGGGGAATGGTGACAAGAAAGTACACTAGAGACAAACTTATAGTCACACGGTGCGGTTTAAATGAGGATTCTGCGAATAAAGACGAGAAATATTCTGAACAGTTACGCTGTCTCGGTGCTCTGAGCTTCAGACTGTATTTCCACTCAAAAGTAACCTTGTGCATCCTCTCCACAGTACAGCGTTTCCAGAGTGTGCTGGTAAGAAAATAAACTTCCTATAACTGTTACATCAAAATAGAAAAAGAAAAATAACAACAAACATTTGAGTGGAAATACTTTTTTTTACTAAAACACAGTGGACAGACGGTGAGAGGGAATGTGGTGGAGAAGGGCTTCAAACACCACCTGTCTCTGGATGGCCACAGAAAAGTACACTAGTTCAAGAAACCCTGGCATCTTATATTTGTGTGGATATTTACAGAATCTAATCAAAACCAGAAACAAAGCAGGAATGGAAATAAAGGCCAGATAACGGGGATGTGTTGTTTTTGATTGGGCTGTTATGGAACCGAAGGGGCTAGTTCCCCGAATCCTTCACTTAAATAGGGAACATTCTGCGGCACATTCACTGGACAAGTATGCTCACTCTCGCTGCTCCTGGAGTCTTTAAATTGACTACAAAAGACAATAATATCCCCTTTCAATCATTTTCAATAGCGTAACTTTTACACGTCTATCTGAAGCCATTTCGGGTCCCTTCAGTTCATTTGAGGATGTGAAATGGTGCCTATAAAAAAAAGGGATTTAATGGCACTTTGAGATACAATTGGGCACAACACAAAGCATTGTGCGATTCCATATTGGGAAAGTAGCTTGCATGTGTCATGTTTCATATTTCAAAACGGCAATGAAAAATGTGTGTCTTACTGTAATATGTCAAAAGCAATCATACACAGGCCACTAGGAGAGCTATCCTCAAACTTCCACTGAAACAAAACTGTGAAACTGCCATGTGGGGAAATATTTTCACAACAGAGGGCAGTGATGTCTGCAGAGGAGATAAGACGTCTCTTAATGTTTAGAAATACACAGATGTCTATAGACTGGATCATTCGGCATCTAGTTACAAATACTTGGAAAATAATGAACTATTCAGCATGTATGACTCCTCTGAATTTAAGAAGTCTTTACAGCGACACCAACAAAAAGAAATAACTGAAAGGGCGTTAAAGTGAGAATAAAAAACTATACCGATGATCTCAGTTCAGCCGATCTTTGAACATACGTATAGTCATTTAAATTTGTTTTGAAGGGGGATGTTTGTGCGGCAGGGATCAACTGGAGAGCAGAGTTTGCCTCTGGGGAGCCGGGACCAGCTGCTGCCTCTGGCTCCGTTTCTCTCTGCCTTTATTCACTTTTGGCCTTTTTGCTGTCGTTGCCGTTCTTCTCGTCCTCGAGCTTCCTCTTCTTCTTGTCGTCCGGCTGAGCGGTGGCCGGGTGAGGCCGGAGGGTGATGATGATGCAGGTCATGTTGTCACATCCGGTCCCGTCTCCAGATGTGTCGGGGGCCAAACAGTGGTCCAACAGCTGTTAGAAAGACATATGGGATTTAAAATGAACGTGAGAAAAGAGACGCTCCAAAGGTAATTGTGTTGTGGTTATCTACTTAGTCTACAAGCTACATAGCACAATAACTATCTACAGGGAAAACTCTAATGTACGCGACTGATCAAATACTGTTGATATTGGGAGGAGGGGCTGCCGTGTCATTCAGTCTACAATAGTTGTTAGAATATTTTTTAGATGCTTAGCTAATTAGGCTAAACATTTAGGTTACATACAATCAGTTTTGGCTTAAGCTTGTTTATATCAGTGTCATAAGGACTGCGAGGGGGACCCAAGTTCCCATCAGCAAAAACACATGGGTTTGCTATCCTGGCTGCAGAATGGTGGGATGAGCTTCCCATTGACATCAGGACAGCAGAAAGCTTACACATCTTCCGGTGCAGACTGAAAACTCATCTCTTTCGACTCCAAGCGATGAAATGACTAACAAAGCACTCGTATCAGGGTTCTTACACCTTTTCCAAAGTCAAATTCAAGCACTTTTCAAGGTGCATTTTCAAGCATCTTACAGCTGTTGTAAATTACATATTTATATACACATACTTATACTCAAATGATTATTTCCCTACCTCACATTAAATCAGATGTTCTTTATGCTATAAACAACCAAATATGTGTTTCGTGATAGCATTCTACACGAGGATGAACAATTAAAGAAAAGAAAACTAAGTTTAATATTTCAAAAGGAGTGACCTGTACGTAGACTGGGCCTCCCATGTAACCTGGCTGAGCCGATATAAAACAATCAGCCAAATAACTTTCAATACATTATTGATTACTATTTTTGAGGTACTTTTAGGTTGGCAGTAAACACAAGTCAGAGGTACATGGTGTACTTTTCCTCCACTACATGTATTTAATACCTTTAGTTACTTCACAGATGTGGATGAATGATGTGAAATCTAATCAAGTGTTGAATCAGACTTTAGTTCCACCTGGAGTAAATCCACAAGCTACCCTGCAGTATACAAAGTCATTCAAACTAGCTGCTCCTTTACCAGCTTTGAGAACACTTTACTGATCAATCATTATAAAACATATCATATATATTATTCTGAAATGGACCAATCTGCACAACGACTACTTTTACTGTCGCTACTTTCACTATATTTTGATGATAATACTTTTACTTGAGGAACATTTTGAATGCAGGACTTTTACTGTAACAGAGTATTCCTACACTCTCTGGTACTTCTACTTTTACTCAAGTACAAGATCTGAGTACTTCTACTTTTACTCAAGTACTTATACTTTCACTACACCATCGGAGTACATATTCTACCTCTGGTAGCGTATTAGTCTGAATTGTAGTCACAAAATCACGCAGAGCTGCATAGAAATAGACTCACAAAGGTAACAAGTGGAAAATAAAATTACAAATGTGTACAATGATTTGTAGGTAATGCTGACTACTCAAAACACCTGACTTATACATCTTCAAAGGAAGACTGTGTTCATTCTACAATTACATGGGATTGAAGCAAAATGTAGTTTTACTTGTATAATACTTTTTACTTTTACAATTTTATATAAAAGACAGTTTGTTTTCATCCGTTTTCAAATAAACAAAGTCTTGGCTTTTAGAATATTAAACTTGTTTCGGCAAATTCAGATGATAAATACAACTTTGAAGCTTCGGCATAATTACAAGCCACACACACACACACACACACACACACACACACACACACACACACACACACACACACACACACACACACACACACACACACACACACACACACACACACACACACACACACACACACACACACACACACACACACACACACACACACACACACACACACACACACACACACACACACACACACACACACACCACACACACACACACACACACACACACACACACACACACACACAAATGTGTCTTCGGGTCAATGTGACTGATTTCGATAGATCAAGTCACATTTGGTTTAGGCACGAAACAAACTACCAGTAGAAATACATTGCTTTCAAAATCGCTCTGTGTCGAATCAATAGATTATATTTCGTGACTATAACACAAAATGCCGTGAGTGCTTCATCCTCTGAACACCACAGGATGGCGACTGTAACGCACATAACATAGGTACGCTCCTCTGAAATGATTGTCCCCTGCAATTATTATTATCCCTCATGGAGTTCGCTATTCAGCTCGCTAACGTTAGCTTAAACAAACGTAACATGCAACGTTAGCCTAATCTAAAATGCTCTACTACGGCGTACCTTTCATGTGGCTCGTCAGCGCAGACTCTCGCATCGTTATTTTTGCAAACTTTGCAGGAGGCTCCTCGTGGGCTTGACCCTCGTCTTAGCCATGGCTTGTATTTGTCTTCTGCTAGCCAACGCTCGTTGAAACGGCAACCTCCTGGCACACTGTCATCTATCACTCTCATCAGAATGCCCAGGTCACAGTAACACAAACACTTGTAGGTCACGCGCATAGCGCGGGAAGGCCGCAGCGGAGCTGTTTTATGTAGAAGCGAAGCAATTATGCGCGCTCCGACTTCTTTATTTTCTTTTAATCTAAAAAGCGAAGTAAAGCATTTACAATTTCAAGCACTTTATCCCAAATTCAAGCACCATTCCAAAAATTCAAGCCCTTTTCAAACCTTGAAAACACCACGTACAATTTCAAGCATTTTCAAGGATTTCCAGCACCCGTACGAACTCTGTTATATACTAATAAAGGACTGGCTTACCTAAAGCCAGTTGAGTAGCACTTGAAATGTTTTAGCTCTATGAAACCTGATGTACTTATATGATTCTGTTTTCTTCAAGTTTGTTTCTTGTTGGTCGAATGTACTTATTGTAAGTGGCTTTGGATAAAAGCGTCAGCTAAATGCAATGTAATGTAATGTGCCACCGATGTGAGATGGGTCATCAATGCGCAATATGCATCATTTACTATTATTGATTTGCATCGGTGTCATCTCAGTTAAAATTGAATAAAAATGTTGGAGATGTAAAAAACTGCAGAAATCTATTTTTTGTTATGTCTGACATGTAATTATAATTCTGTTAACAGAACCTCGGACAAATGCATGTACAAGTGGTCATTTTGTATTGAGTGTGTAAGAGGAGCCTCTCACCTCTCCCACTATGGATGAGAGGGATTTGACTTTGCCGCTCTGGTCTGGTTTGATCCTCTCACTGATGAAGTCCACCACCTCCTGACTGCTCAACACATTCCTGCACACAGGCATCAGAAAGGCTTATTAGCAGGAATATAACCGATCAAATGGACAAACAATATTATTGTGTATTCAAATTTGGTTTATGATGAATCCTAAATAATAATCAATTACCAGATGCCGTCGCAGGCGATGACCATGAAGTCGTGGTCCCCGTTAAGAGTCAGGACTTTGACGTCTGGCATGGAGGAGATCATCTGCTCGTCTGGAGGCAGAGCCTTGTTCCTCTTATAGAAGTGATCACCTGAGAGGCAGAGTCCAGGGCAGAAGGTTCATAGAAACTCATTCTGCTTACAGGAGAAGTTCATCTCAGAGAATCAGAAACGTATTTGTTTGCAAATTGACTTCAGAACAGACGAAAGGAATCTAACATTGACTAAGAGAAGCTATGTGTTCAATTCAGATGCAGTCGGCCATACCAATAGCTCTGGAGAGGTTCAGCCCCCCGTTGACCCGCCCATCCATGGTCACTTTCCCGCCAGCGTTTTTGATGCGGGTCAGCTCCAGCTCGTCCTCAGGCTTGTGGTCGTACGACATGTCCACAGCTTTGCCTATAGCGACACAGAACTCTTACATTATTACCAAATTGGTCGTTTAACTGATTAACATTTAGATTTTTCACAAATATCTCATATAGCGCTTCTATCAATAATAATTAGACCCTGCATGGTTGAGACTCACCGCGCTCAGACACCACGCAGCGAGAGTCTCCGGCGTTGGCCACGATCAGCTGTTTTCCTCGGATCAGAGCCACCACAGCCGTGGTGCCGCTGTCAGAGCCGGGCTGCACACACATGAACATGAGATGTGATGTTACTGCATGATGCTTTACTCCTCTATACATACAATTAGGGATGCTCCGATCGCCGGAATCAGTATCGGCCGATACCGATCCGATCGAGTGGGCTATGGGGATCTACCATTTAAAGTGATGTTTAAAACTCAGTTAATGGGGCTCATTCACTGGCGCTTCCACAAACTACAACCAACATAATTATTACATTCAAATGAAGTACATTATTCAAGTTTACATTCACTTTGGAGAATAACACGGGAGAAATGAGCGGAAGCGCTCTCTTTTCCTCTCTCTCTCTCTCCCAGCCTGTCAGTATCTCATGCAGCTCACTGAACCAGTAATGAGTGACCCGACAGTGAAGAATAAACATATGTATAACTAGTTTAGCTAGTTCCAGAGGTAGATCAAATAGCTAAGTGTGTTCGGTCTAGCTCTTAGTGTGTGTTTTGCTCTGCTCAGCGGTCCGTCACAGCTGCAGGATTTCTGCTTCACACACGTTGCATACCGCCATTTTATTGTCATTCTCTGACACCTTAAACTGCCATTTTGGCGAGCTTGTTTTGACGCACAGAGAAAAGTGTCATGTATTTTACGTTATCATTTTACATCATGCGATCGGCATTTTTAGAGAGCACCGATCGATCGGCAGAGAGTGAGTATTGGAGCATCCCTACATACAATACAATCAGAGTACTCTGTCAAATTCCCGTTCCAGCACCGAAGCTTTACAAAAAGTCATCAGAAATCACAAACCTGGCTTCTGATGAGGCCAAGCTTTACAGCCAAGCTATTTTATATATAATAAAAAATAAATTAAAAAAAACCTACTGCTAACTAAGCCTAATCTTTTAAAAGTCACAAGCAAAGATATTGTGATTTTGAATTCAGTGATTTTGATACGACCAATTCCCCAAACATCAGCATATGACAACTTTTTAAAGCTTCAAAGGTGGAGGTCAAGGCGCTTTAAAAAGTTGTACAACTCATACGTGGAAAGAGGTCCTAATATTTTTTTGATTTAATGTCAACTTAATCGTTAGAGACAACTTCGATTTTAGAAAACGTGATTTCTCTGTACATTCGTTCCCAAAACGCTGCATTGTTGTTCCCACTTTAGTGGACTCGGTCACTATCAGATAACATTCATTTGCAACAGAGCACATTTACATGTTATTGTTTTCTACGGACACTAGTTTATCCATATTTTAATAGTGTGATTGTATATCATCAATAATCAACCCGTTATGCACGAGAGCAGACGGTTTCTACCCAGACCCTAAGTATCACTCCGACTCAAGTAAGAACAGATATCGACATTAAGCAAGACGTGTTGTAAATAGCGAAAGTAGTATTTGTATCAGGTGCACTTATTTTTCTTAGTTGCATTAGATTAGTTTCTCTTTTGTTCACACCTCCTCTTTCCCGTCCATTCCAGGAAGGCACATTTCCTCCTCCTCCTCATCTTCTGAGTCTTCCTCTCCATCATCTGTATCCTCCTCTTCTTCCATCTCACTGCTGTCACCATCGTCTTCTTCGCTACAATCCTAATTAAAAGAAAAGATCATATAAATACAATGGTTTCCTCATGTTTAAAACCCTCAGAGTGAGGGAGGTTTCCAAACATGACCGTAACTCTGGTGTCTGCTTCACCTCCTCCTCACTGCCCTCCTCCTCTCCGTCAGACTCCTCGCTGTCATCGAAGAACCTGGACTTTGAATCTGCTACAGCCTTGGAGGACGAGCAGGAAGGACCTGCGTCTCCTTCTGCCTTTCCGGCCTTTCCCGCCCCATTGGCGCTTCCTGACCCACAGTCGGCTGCTGGAGAGGAGAAACCAGGACACGTGTGGTTAATGAGGGGAGCGGAGAGAGAGAGGACATTTGATAAGTACGTGGTAAGTTATAAGATAATACTTCAGTATTTGAGCAGGCTCACCTTTTTCCCATTATCATTGAGTTGACCCCCCCCACACACACCGCAACAGACCCCTTGCTGCTAAATACCAACAAACTATGTGCAATATATAAATACTGTTAATAACTGAGTAATATATACCTGGCTGCTAAATCCTAAGAACTGTTACAGGATGTGTATTTTTTTAAATGATGTAACTTTTTATTATATCATAACTTAGTACTTTTTTTTTTATGCATGTCACATATTTAACACATGTAACATTAAGCTGTCTGTGGCTCTTTTTCCTGCTGGAACTACGCACATGTCCCCTCCGTGGGATTAATAAAGGTATTCTGATATGAAAGAAGATTTATTTCAATATTTAGGTCGCTAACCGATGCTCTCTGCTGCACTCTCAATGTGTCAACTGATTTTGTGTTATTGTCAATATCATCCCATCACTGCCATTACTTAGAGTGCCATTATGTGAATCTGAACTATCCTCCCTTCAATATTATGTTCCCCTACGCCTTTTATAGGTAAACCCTGACATCAATTTCCTGTGACTATTTTATGAGATTTAATTCTCTACTGTGAAGCACTTTGGACTGCAATTCTTGTATGAAAGGTCCTATACAATTAAAGCTTATTTTTATTACTATTATTTATCTAACCCACACCATTAAAAAAAAAAAAAAATGTCATTGTGTCATCTTTTGAATACAAAATGTATATGACTGAATCCCAGCTGTTACCTGCACCACTGGCCTCGCCTCCTGATCTCCTGGATGCTCGCAGCTTCGATCCACTTGCCGCTCCTTCGCTTTTCTTCCCTTTTCCATTGCTCTCCTCCTCCATTTCTCCATTTACTACCTCCTCCTTTCCTTTCCCAGCTTCACCTTTGCTTTCCGAGGCCTCGGGGTTGGGGTTGGAGCTGGCTGCTTTCTTAGCAGCAGCACTAAGAACAAAACACGACGAGAGAACAATTAGTTTTTCTAACATCCGAATCACTAAAGCCAACTGTCCTTATAAGAAAGATAAAAAGTGTTACAATACCTGATGGCAGCTGCATGCTTGACAGCATTGAGGTTCTGGCCATAGCGTACCAGCAGCTCCTCTATAGTCATGGTGGCCTCCTCATGGAGCAAAGCAGCCTCCTCCGTTTCCACTGAGAGGGGAGCAGAAACATGGAAACAATCAGTAATCATGTATTAGCAGTGTAGGTGCATGCATTTCAGGATGTTTTACACATGCTCATTCTAAATTAATGCATTTTGCTGGATGTTAATACTCTACAATCCTGCATTTCTATTGTTATTATGTTCCTTACCACTCTCATAGTCATCAAACACAAGTTTCAGTGTCAGCAGTGTACTCACAATCGTCCTCCGGTGACACCTTGACCACAGGCGGCTCCTCTGTGGGCCGCCCAGCGATCTGGACCAGCTCCTTAATGACATCCTCTGTGGTTATTTTGCCATCGATGACCAAGAAGGCTTCCTCCAGAGCCTGGAAACATCGCGCAGAGAGATGCATCAGTAAACATGAAGCGACAGTGTAACGTTGGGTACTACATCGATGAGTCTGTTCAGCGAGTTTTGAATGTGTCAGGACTGAAGAACTACAGTTGACATTTTCTTTGCAAGTAGCCCTGGTTTTGATCACTTCTCATCAATTGCTGTGTGTGCACTGCAGTGGTGTGTGTTTTACTTGCAATGTATTGCCTTTTGAATGGGAAATGATCTTTCAAGCATGCGCACTTCCTCAAGAAACATCAAAAAAGATTTAACCATAATTATGGCAAGTCATTAGGCTGTTCTTTGCTACTAGCCAAGAACAGAAAAGGCAAGGTCTAATGTTAAAGCCTTGTGAAATGTATCTTTTAGTATAGAAACAAACTGAAACCTAATGCTGTCAACTTTATCCTGTTGTATGGAATATACATATTTTTTTAAGGTTATCTAAATATTAAAAAGGAGAATTTGTTTTTATATATTTCTCTACAACTTTAAGTGACACGGGGAAAATTGTGGCACTTTCAAAAGACATTACCACTAATCCCAAAAATGTGAACTATGCCACAGTCAGACAGCAGGTCTCCGTTCATTGAGACATCTGAGCTGACAAAATAGTAAAGATCATGCAGCGGCTTCTACGGCTTCTCACCTTTTGCAGTTTGCCATCTTTGTAGTTCTTCTGCTCCTTGATGATTTCAGGAAGGTACTTTGAACAGTACAGAGCCACCTCTTCACCTAAATGGGAACAGCCGGTTATATACACTCTCAGGGTAGGTGTGCAAACAGAGGACTCAAGAGGTGTAAAACCAACAATAAAAGGGGAAACCTTGAAGACACATAGCAAAAGTAGGTGTGTTCTGATGCTGTGAAAGATGGTTTCTGGGAGAAAGTCATTTTTAGAAAGTGTGTGTTGTTCATTAGGATAAGGTAAATATTTGGTCAGAAAATACTGTTTAAATGCACATTGAGAAAGTATATAAGAACGTGACAGTATTTGTACAGTGTATATGGGTTTACCTCCATGTCCATCATACACAGAAAACATGGCTGTGTCCTCGTCAAACTCTGGAATACAATTGTGAGAGTCCTACAACACACACGAAACAATGCACATTACATACAACATGACAGTTGGAACAAATGATCGCAAAGACAATTTCACTTTGGGTAAGAAAATGTGCAGGACGGCAAGTCACACGGGATAAGACATTATTTTCACTCAATGGACAACTTTTTTTTAACTTTTCTTAATATTGGGTAAGAAAGCTTAAAAAGTCCAAACACACCAAATGTTTCAAATCATGCTAAAACATGTTTACCCAGGTGTGCTAATGAATCATACTAGATCAAAAATAAGAGGTATGTGGCTAGTTGTGTATTATTAGCATAAGTAACACCCCCTAAACACTATATATGGACAGGGGTTGTGTCGTGTGCAAATATTCCAGCACATGCCCACGAATTGGATCTAAAAGAGAATGTGGGAGGAACATCAGCAATATCCAAGTCTTGTTTAATACACTTTAATAAAGTAAACCTGGTTTTCCAGAGCAGTGCTGGTGTTACAAGAAAAGAGCAGTATTTAGGCCATTCAGAAGCTTAACATGGGAAATATCATTCTACGAAAGGTTTTATAGACCCTAGCAAGGTTCTTAATTTTTCAATGATTATTTTGTGTGGCAACATCCAAAAGGTCAACAAAAATAAGATGGTTGTAATGACTACTGCTTGTTAACCAGCTTGCCCATCTTGGACATTAAAGTCTATTAACTCAATGTATTTTTAAACGAATTGTTCACATGGCATGTATCTAGGTAGACATTTTAGTTTTTTTTTTATTCTCTGGGGAACTGCTGTTTTTTGTTTGCTCACTGGAAGTTACCAACAGAAACAAATGCGGTCAGCTTCAGTGAAGTACGTTGTGAAGCGATGTGAATAACATTCTTCTTTATGTTGTTAGGGGTGATAAGAAAAACACCCCGAGAATGACTTAGGATTTCACCCATCACTGCAGCTAATTTAGGAGTGTGACGAACTTTGGAAAGATACCAACAAACATGGAGATGCCGCACATCAATTTATCCCGCCATTGGCAACTCAAATCTAATTTTCAACATGGAGTGTCTTTGATCCGGTCATTATTTTCAGCCTCACCTCCATGGAGACGCGCCAGCCCTGCATGGCAGAGAAGCCGTAGCTCAGGGTGCTGTTGCCGCCATCGGCAAAGGTCTTGGTCGTGTTAGGTTGAGACAGATAAGCCCCCATGGTGGTCGATTTCTATGGCTTTACACCTGAAAAGAAGGCAACATAACAACATCACATCTCAGCTTTACATAATAAAGACACAAGCAGTGCATTTATCATACTTCAACTAGCTTGCTAGCTAGCTAATGTTAGCAACACCACAACAAAAAGTAGACGCATCTGCTAGCTAGCACTAGCATGCTAACCGGCTAAACTTCCAGCCCCAACCTCTCTCCCCCGCCATGCAAGCGGCAGCGCAGGTTCAGACAAAATCAGACACCACGCAGACTGTTAATTTACCTTTTCTGATGGAGCGGGGTCTGCTTATTGAGGGGTCCCAAAGAGAGAGCGACACATATAAGAGATTACACGTGTGGGAGCAGAAAGCCGCTATCAACACAGAGCGAGCAAAACCGAGAGCTGTGGAGAATGGGAGCGCGCACGCATGTACATTTCGTTCGAACAAGTGGGCGTGGTCGCAACGTACGTCACACGTCATGACGTGAAGATTATTAATTGTTTTAAATTAATGAAAAGCGAACATTTAAGATTGTTTGTTTGTAGCCTTTATTTAACCAGGTGAAAATCCCATTGAGACCAACGATCTCTTTTTCAAGGAAGACCTGCAGCACATTGGTTACACATAAAAACAACAGAAAACAAAAAGGACATCAATACAACATAATTACAGGAGTATACATTAGCAACCTATTCACAATGACAGATATCTAATAACATTTCATCTATCCGAGCTTTAAAATTATGCAAGGGAACCAAAATGCTCAGTTTCAATTTTGTTTGCATAGTGTTCCAAGCTAGAGGAGCAGCACACATAAAAGCTTTAGTACCTATAACAGTCCTAGCACTTGGCACATGTAATAAAAACACATCCTGGGATCTCAGGCAATAGCTACTTGCCACTCTCTGTGAGATCAAAGAGCATATATAAGTTGGTAGTTTACCCAACATGGCTTTATAGATAAACATGTACCAATGACTGAGCCTCCGTACAGTTAGTGAAGGCAGACCTGCCTTGGCATACAGTGATAAGTGATAAGTGCTTTACAGTTAGTAACAAATCTCAGAGCACTGTGATAGGCGGCATCTAACTTTTCAAGGCAATGGGCAGGTGCATTCATATATATCAAATCACCATAGTCCAGCACAGGTAAAAAGGTCACAGTGACTAGCCTTTTCTTGACCTCAAGCGAGAAACAGGACTTGTTTCTGAAAAAGAAACCTAGTCTAACCCTCAGCTTTTTAAGCAGATTAATGACATGAAGTTTAAAAGTAAGATAGTTTAATATAGGAGGGACCTTTATTGATCCCCGTAAGAACATTCAGGTGTTAAGCAGCAACAGAATAAGAGAGAAACACTGATGGTAACACATACTAATATAAACAGGGATAATAAGAATAAAAAGGGAGGAAAACAGAGTAAACATGTAGAAACAGTATGAATATGCCAACCATTTCAACGACATACAAGGTTTTCACAAGAGCGTCTTATAGTTATAAATGGATGCTGTTTTTTTTAAAGACTATCCTTTCCACAGTTTGAATGTCATCACCCTTTAAAAAGTATTTTTCATCACTTCATATGGTGTTTTAAAATAATAATAATAATAATAATAATAATACAGTTTAAAACAACCTTGAATAATTAATTGTATTTTAATCATTTACAAGCACAATATCCTATTTATCAATAGTATGCTGTTTTTAGCAGTATCCAAAATATTTTTCTCACGCTGTAGTACTGCTGCTGAACGCTACACTCCCTACCAGTAGGTGGCGGTAAAACACCACCTCGTTGTTTGCCAACTGCCAAAAAATCCCCGTAAGAAGAAGAAAAACACAGACGTCATCGATTCAACATGGCGCGGGAAACCCAAGAAGGGACGGAGATGGAGATGGAAGTTGGAGAAGTGAACGAAAAGGCGGAAGATCTCCCTCCGTTGTCTCTTAAACTGTACGAGGCGCAGTTCTTCGGCTTCACCCCGCAGACCTGCATGTTGCGGGTTTACAGCGCCTTCCACGACTGCCTATGCGACATATTACCCGTCGTGGAGAAGGTGTGTCTGAGGCAACTCGGAAAAGTGTCTCCCGGGCCCGACGAGCAGCTCCGGGCCCGAGAGTGTAGCCGCCGGCTACAGCAGTTCCTGGAGGACCGGTTCAAGCAGCTGTCGCAGAGGATGGACTCGCTGCTGATGATGCGGTGCCTCTCCGTGCCGCCCAATGTGCTGCTGCCCGAGGACCATTCACACAAGAACTACCCCCAACACATACAGGTGGGTGCAGCGGTGTTTACATTAAGATCACTATTATGATCTCAATTCATGCAATGTTGATTCAATTAGAGTATGACAAACAGCGTTGTAAAGTAACTAAGGACATTTGCTCAAGTACTGTACTTTGAGACACTTGAACTTTACTTGAGTATTTTTACGTTTTGCTACTTTGTTCTTTTACCCCACTACAATTCAGAAGAAAATCGTGTACTTTTACTCCACATTTATTTAATACATGTAGTTACTTCGCAGACTTAAATTAATGATGTGCAACACAATTAACATTGAAATAAGACTTTAGTTACACACCTGGAGTAAATCCACAAGCTACCCTGCAGTATACAACATAATTAAAACTAGCTGCACATTTTACCAGCTTTGATAAACACATTAATGCATCAATAACTATAATCAAAACATATGATGTATATTATTCTGAAATGGACAAAACTGCATAATGAGTACTTTAATTATATTAAAGAGTAAGCTTTTGATTGTAGGACTTTTACTTGTTACAGAGTATTCCTAAACTCTGGTACTTCTACTTTTACTTAAGTCAAATATATCACTTATTTTAGTGTGGTTGTGTGTTTCTGTTTTGCTGTTGTTTCTTGTCAATGTTTTATTTAGATTATAATGATTTGTGTATATCTATTGGTATGTCATTATCAGTATCTTACAAATAATGTTCTCTGCTACCTGAACAAACAATTATCAATGAACTAAATGTAATAGATACTGTTTTTTGTTAAATATTGAGATCGGCCTACTGATAAAAAGGATGGCTTATGACACATTTTCCGTTATAGCCATTTAGGTTTGTTGCTCCAGTTTTTGGGGGGTTTGATCATTATTGAGTATTATGTGTTTTTTTTACAGCGCAGTCATTATCCAATATGTTTTTTTACCAGCCACTCATGATGTCTACATATTTTGTTGATAAATAGAAGCAATGTATGTCTTTGGTTTGACTTTGGTCTGCTCCCTCAGGAGGTGCTGAAGCTGGATTCGTCCCTCGCTGACCTCCAGAGGGCGTACGAGGAGGAGGTGTGTGCCCGGCAGGCGCTGCAGGCGGAGCTGGACGAGCAGGCGGAGGTGCAGAAGCAGCTGGATGGGATCGTGACGTGGGTCAGAGAGCTGCAGGCGGCTTGGGAGAAGGAAGGTAATGGAAGCTTCCATGAAAGTTTCCGCGTGGTGATGGAGTCGGTAAAGAAGCTGCAGGAGGCCGTCAGGGAGGTCTGCCACAAGGCGCCTCATTGAACTGACCTCAAACCTGTAAAAAGACATTTCTCCACAACTTTTATTGTGTATTCTGTTTTTATTCTAGCTGAACTTTATGCAATTTCCCCCTCTTAATTATCTCCATTTTCATCTTGTCTTAATAAAAAAAATCAACAGGGAATTAATGCTCCAAAGTATTGAAACATTGAATAAATAATACGTCTTATAAAGACGTAATTCCTTCCCTTTGAAAAGAAGACACAATGATGGCAAAACATTTGCTTTAATGCCTTTTATGAACATCAACCCTAATATAATACAGTTAAAGACTTTGAAAACACACTTCAGCAAATTCAGTTTAGTCTTCATACAGTTTCATGTAAATAAACAAAACGGACGGATGTATTTCTGTATGTTTGCACAAGGGCTTTTTTGTTGTTGCATGAATCAACAAATATGCATTTTTAGATCCTTTTCAGGTCAATTTGTCTTTCTAACAGAATTTACATTTTATATTTAGAATCTTTTGAAAGTGAGGGATAACCCTTCGTAACCTCGTCCCAGGTACACATATTGGCTCCATTGCATCACATGTACTCTAGGTTCCTTTTTAACTGATGCTGACTCACCTGGAAGTGTGACAGGTGTGAACTGCATACCATGTGCAAAACACATCAGACAAATCTCTTTATTAAGCTGTTTGTTTTACATTTGAAAGCCCCATCCTCTCAATTCCAGGGGCAACTTTTACCGATTGTATTTGCATTTTAACACAGTCCTATGTTTATTTCACAAAATGACATCTGCCAGTCTTTAGTCCTCCTGATGTATGTTGTCTACATTTTCTACTCTCATTTACAATGTCTCTAAACCATAGGCTGTATACCTTTTATACAAACACCTTTCATTTCTTTAACTTTATTTGTAACTCGGTGTTGTTGTATTTGTTTATTATCATTATACTTGATTGCATTAAGGTGTATATGATATTGTGTTCATCCTCTCAAGAGCCACAGTTTTAAGATGCTGTGATGCCCAGCAGAGGGCGCTCTCTGCTCATTAACATCACTCCAGTCTAATTCAGCTGCACATAAATTGAAGAGCTAATTGAATCCTTAAATAAACAGTATATGGGTGAACCTCATACATTTGCAAATGAGCATAAGTAGCATTGTATGAACCTCCAAGAATCATTTTGTTGATGGAGACACTGGAGGAACATTGAGTCCATTTATAAATCTGACGGGTTGGTTTCCAATACTAGCTCTTTACTTTAATTTAGTCTCACTGAGAATTTGAGTTCCTATCATTTATAATTCAATTAAAATGAGTCTATTGCACACACTGGGACCACACTTTGTGAAAAACTTATATGGGGTTTGAATTTACTATATATTCACAATGCAGGGATAGGAAACAATAATAGTTTTGATATGTATCATCTCATAATTTGTAAAAAATAAATATTTGCTATCAGTTTTTGTTTTCTGTTTTATAGAATTATTCCCCATTAATATGTGACACTTTTGTCTAATATTAAACCCAAAGTTAACAATATATACCTGGAGAGAAAACATAATAGAAATGACTAAAACGCAGGGACATTTTAACCTTTTGTAAAAGCCTATTTACTGGTTTAAATGACAACATGTGTAAAATAAAGAGATACATTTCTTCCATTTAATTCTCTGATGATTTAAACAATTAGGTGTTTGTGGGTTTTTCACAGCTTCATGGATGAGCCACTGGGGGCGCTGGTGTTCATCTATTATGTCCCCTGTAGTGTGTCTCACTTTCAACTCAGCACTTTCTAAACAGCCTGTCCTCCTCCAAAAAACGACCAAATAGGTCGATTGTCCAGCAGCTTATTACGACCTATAGTCACGTTTTAAAGTTTAGCACCTCTAGTGGTCGTGTAAGAAACAACAATTTGCGGCATATGGGCTGATGCTCCCGTTGATTTCAAATGCTCCGGAGGGTCGTATATTCACAAATAACCCTCTCTGGAAAATCCTAAATTGTAGAATAGTTTGGCTATTAAAATGATTTTGATTACATTTCTAGCGAGAAGTGTATATTATACTTTTAGAATCCACGTCCAGTGGATGTGTAGGATCTATAATTTGATAGATATTACGAAGATGATTTGAGGTCTCGCCAGGAGAACGTGTATATACTACGTACTTCCCCCTATTCATTTCTATTGACGGCAGCGTCCATGTAAAGTTGGCGTCAACCCTCGCGGGTTGAAAAAACATCAGTTTATTCTTGTTAATTACACAACATTGATTGGTTTAATTGTGTACAATGCTTTTGTGTTTTTCCCCTTTGATTCGGAGAAACAAATAGTTTTTTCTGAGTTTAGGATGGCCGAAGACACTACACTACCCACAATCCTCAGATATCGTTTGGGACTACAACATCCGGTTTGCTTGACAAACCCCGTGATTAGTCCTCAAGCTCTGTGATTGGATGTTGGAGTGGCAGTGCGCCAAGATTACGCCGAGCGTCAGACAGCTCTATGAAATGGAAGGAAACCACGGCAGACTATCCAAAACTGGATTTGAACGGGTCCACCCCCCAGAACTACACATGCTGGCTAATTGTGTTGCGCAACCATGTTCCCAACATGTTCTATGGCACGTCTCTACTGGGAATTGTAGTTTTAAAAGACGTTTTCGTATTTCCCATCATTAGAAGTTGCCAGGATTAAACTGTGTACATTTTTGGAGGTTTAGGGGATGGGAAACACATTGGTGTTGTCAAATTTAAAACATTTAATTAATTAATGGGTGAGAATTGCTTGTGTCCATAATGAGCAGCATTAATATATACCCACATGCCAGCTAAGGTCAGAAGAGCTTTATTTAACAGCTGGTCTTATGTCTGTGACCCCTCCTGTTGTTAATTGATAAGCCTGAAACATGCACTTGTCAAGATTCAGAGGCACATTTTGCAAATTTGGCAGTAGCCATCGATCATCTTAAGATAAGATATGCTTTATTGATCCCAAGTTGGGAAATGTTTTTGTTACAGCAGCAGTACAACATGCAATTTATTATACTTTGTTCTAACCTGGTATTTTTCCTCCACTAAATTTATTTGAGTTACTTTGCCGATTCTGATTAATGATGTGAAATATAAGCAACCCTTAAATCAGACTTTAGTTACACCTGAGTAAAATTCAGGGAAGGTGATTGTCAAGTGCCAAAATAAACTATGCAATATATTAGACGGCAAGTACTTTGTCAGACTTAATATTTATCTGTTGATACCCCCAACTTCTTTTTTTTTCTTATTCAAAAGAAGACCTTAACTTAAAGTATTCTTTAATGTTTAAATAAAGCCTTATTAGTTTGTCTGTTTTGCACATCCTCCTATTAATATCTTTGGACGTCCTCCACTAGCTGTTTTATTATAGAGATCACTATATCTTCTTGATATTTTCTATTCTATATTTCTATCATTGACCTTCTACTTTCCCCCTATTTTGTATGTAGGCTACTCTTAATATTTAAATGTTTTCATCAAATATAACATATTCAACAACAAAACTCAATAATGTGCTTTAACCACTAGGCGGTGCAGGTTAAAAACTGTCAAGTTTGCAGTGTTAACACAATAAATTATACTTTCCAGTATAATTTTCCAGTTTAGTTTTTGACGGATTTATTTTGTTATCCACATATATATTGTTTTGATATTTGTAACACCAAACCGACAAAAAATATGGTCTTAACATGACCCAGTGGTCTAGTTAATAAAACATAGTAATATCAAACATAATATTACTATTAACTTTATTGTGCAATTAAAACTGAACGGTAAAGAAAAATACAGTTTCAGTCTCTCGATTTGAAGCTTATGCATTGTACCATGAACCTGTATAGACCTGTAACAGTTAACTGGTGAGGAGTTGGAAAGGTAGTTTCTGAAGATCTTACAAATAACACACAGCATACAATGCAATAATAATTTTGTATTATTAGTGTAGGACATTTATGTATGTATAACATCTGAAGATGTGTAGTTTTATTCATGTTTTCACATTTTACAGGATATTGCTATATTATTTCACATATTGTAGTTCTACACAATATCTGATTTGTAAAACATCATGGACAGAAAGGTATATCCGTCATTTAACGGTAAGCCATTGAAATTCTGATTCCATAGGTGTGTCTCCCATCACCCAAAACCACTGACTATTCTCTCAACTCAGTATTTACATTCTTACATTCAAAGAAAATCAGTAATATCTTTAAAAACTACAAGTCCTTTTCTATAAGCTGTGCACCGTTATCAATCAATCAATGTTTATTTATATAGCCCAATATCACAAATGTTACATTTGTCTCAGTGGTCTTCACAGTTTGTACAGAATATCAGTATGACAATACGACACCCTCTGTCCTTAGACCCTCACATCGTACAAGGAAAAACTTCCAGAGAAAACCCACAGTTTAAAGGGAAAAATGGGAGAAACCTCAGGGAGAGCAACAGAGGAGGGATCCTTCTCCCAGGACGGACATACGTGCAATAGATGCTGTGTGTAAATTGAAAAGATAAATACATTTGCAACATAGGTAGTCCAAATGTTTGGAAATGCATGTGTGTATAATAGGAAGATGAATCCACGAGGATATCCATCCAGGACTTATGATCCAGGACCACAGCCACGACTCAAGATCCAGGGCTCGCGATCCAGGACAAAGGACCGCAGCAACAGGATCATCCATGACTCCGAATCCCGGCGTATATAGACACCAAAAAGAAAGAAATTTGGGGAAGCTGGGTTAATCGGAACATGAGAGTACACAGGTATAGACAGAGAGAAGGAAGAAGTAAGATGTCCCCCGACAAACTAAGCCTATATCAGCAAAACTAGGGGCTGAATCTAATCAGCCCTAACTACACTGAACAAAAATATAAATGTAACACTTTTGTTTTTGCTCCCACTTTTCATGAGATGAACTCAAAGATCTAAAACATTTTCTATATACACAAAATAACCATTTCTCTCAAATATTGTTCACAAATCTGAAAAAATCTGTGATAGTGAGCACTTATCCTTTGCCGAGATAATCCATCCCACCTCACAGGTGTGGCATATCAATATGCTGATTAGACAGCATGATTATTGCACAGGTGTGCCTTAGGCTGGCCACAATAAAAGGCCACCCTGAAACGTGCAGTTTTGCTTTATTAGGGGGGTCCGAAAACCAGTCAGTATCTGGTGTGACCACCATTTGCCTCACGCAGTGCAACACATCTCCTTCGCATAGAGTTGATCAGGTTGTTGATTGTGGCCTGTGGAATGTTGGTCCACTCCTCTTCAATGGCTGTGCGAAGTTCCTGGATATTGGCAGGAACTGGAACACGCTGTCGTATATGCCGATCCAGAGCATCCAACACATGCTCAATGGGTGACATGTCCGGTGAGTATGCTGGCCATGCAAGAACTGGGATGTTTTCAGCCTCCAGGAATTGTGTACAGATCCTTGCAACATGGGACCGTGCATTATCATGCTGCAACATGAGGTGATGGTAGTGGATGAATGGCACAACAATGGGCCTCAGGATCTCGTCACGGTATCTCTGTGCATTCACAATGCCATCAATAAAATGCACCTGTGTTCGTCGTCCATAACATACGCCTGCCCATACCATAACCCCACCACCACCATGGGCCACTCGATTCACAACATTGACATCAGAAAACCGCTCACCCACACAACGCCACACACGCTGTCTGCTATCTGCCCTGAACAGTGAAAACCGGGATTCATCCGTGAAGAGAACACCTCTCCAACGTGCCAGACGCCATCGAATGTGAGCATTTGCCCACTCAAGTCGGTTACGACGATGAACCGGAGTCAGGTCGAGACCCCGATGAGGACGACGAGCATGCAGATGAGCTTCCCTGAGACGGTTTCTGACAGTTTGTGCAAAAATTATTTGGTTATGCAAACCGATTGTTGCAGCAGCTGTCCGAGTGGCTGGTCTCAGACGATCTTGGAGGTGAACATGCTGGATGTGGAGGTCCTGGGCTGGTGTGGTTACACGTGGTCTGCGGTTGTGAGGCCGGTTGGATGTACTGCCAAATTCTCTGAAACGCCTTTGGAGACGGCTTATGGTAGAGAAATGAACATTCAATTCACGGGCAACAGCTCTGGTGGACATTCCTGCTGTCAGCATGCCAATTGCACACTCCCTCAAAACTTGCGACATCTGTGGCATTGTGCTGTGTGATAAAACTGAACATTTTAGAGTGGCCTTTTATTGTGGCCAGCCTAAGGCACACCTGTACAATAATCATGCTGTCTAATCAGCATCTTGATATGCCACACCTGTGAGGTGGGATGGATTATCTCGGCAAAGGATAAGTGCTCACTATCACAGATTTTTTCAGATTTGTGAACAATATTTGAGAGAAATGGTTATTTTGTGTATATAGAAAATGTTTGAGTTCATCTCATGAAAAATGGGAGCAAAAAAAAAAGTGTTGCATTTATATTTTTGTTCAGTGTATAAGCTTTATCAAAAAGGAAGGTCTTAAGCACACTCTTAAAAACGGATAGGGTGTCTGCCGCCCGAACACAAACTAGAAGCTGATTCCACAAATGTGGAGCTTGATAAGAAAAGGTTATGGTGTAAATACAGCCTATCTACCAATTGGATCAAATATAAAAGTCAGCCGAATTAGTGTTGATACTGCAAGGAGATGTATTGTGTGAAGAGAAATTGAAGATGTATTCAGTTTCGGTGGCAGTTCTTCCAGTTTGTCCAAAGGTCTTCTAATCAAGGCTCTATAAAGAACTACGGCAGATGTGTAATATTTATTTCAGCCAAACCGTGTATTACAATGCCATTATGTGATGACTTTCAAAGAGAAAAGCAAGCACACTCGGAATAAAGTATTATTTTATTTATTTTTTCGGATTTCATATCGCATACACACCATATCCCAACATGCATTGCGACTAAAACATCCAATCGCCGAGCTTCAACGATATCTGAGGATTATGGGTAGTTCGATGTTTTAGCCTATCAAAACCTCTGAAAAAAGAAATGTGTCTCAGAATCTAAAGGGAAAAACCTATGGGAAAAACACAAAAGCATTATACACAATTTAAACCAATTAATGTTGTGTAATTAACAAGGATAAACTGATGTGTTCTAGTGGATGAGTACTGCAGATATAGGTTTAAAATAATTTGACAGTGAGGGGAATACGGTTTTATTATGAAAACTTCGAGACCGGAAATACTGTTTCCACCCCGTGACGGCCCATCCACACAGCGGCGTGCGTTGAAGCTTCCAACGCTTCTGCCCATTCACTTTGAATGGGGTGACGTCACTTTTAGCCGAACTGCATTTTGGGAAGCGACGTGGAGCGTTGCTGGCGTTGCTCGCTTCAAAAGTTGAGCAATGTTCAACTTTTGGCGCCTCGGCAGAAGCGTCAGCCAATGAAATCCCGTTTATGCAAATCTGCCAGTACAAGCGCTAGCCAATCAAACCGCGTGTATGTTGAGAGAGACTACGCAGGTAATTTCCTCATATTCCAAAAAATAGAGGGAAAATTCATTATAGCGGTAGTGAATCACCCGGTGCTGTATGATCAGTCTCTGTTCATCTACCGGGATACAAACCGGAGGAGCGAGTCATGGAGGGAGGTGGCAGAGACAGTCGGTGAAACTGGTAGGTTTTCGCCTGTTTGGGGATTTTATATCCAGTTTACTTAGTTTTAACATTGCTATTGCTTTGTATGTCGGGGGGGGAGATTCATGTGATTGGTTGTTGGTCGCGTTGCTCGCAAAAAATCCCCAAGCTTCAGACACGCCCACCGCCAAGCGTCAACGCACGCTGCTGTGTGGACGCTCCGTCACGGTCATGGTGAGGGTTGACGTTAACTTTACATGGATATGCCGGTTACCTCGGCAAAATAACAGCGTGGCAGGGGCGGATCTAGAAAAATATTCATGGGGTGGCAAGAGGGTGGCAGGAGAATTTGAGGGGTGGCATCCCCTGGCAGAAGTATATGCTGATTTAATCGCAGTCATATCAATCAATGTTAACTTGGAAAGCCACAATATTTATTTTAACTCAATAACATTTGGTTACATTATTGTGGCACATCAGTAAAGCCTTACATAAGGTGGCACACATAATTTAATGCATTTTAACTGAACAATAACTGAATGAGTTTGTCTCACTCTTAGACCAGCAGGGGTACCAAATCAATGCAGACTGCTGCAATAAGTACATTAATTAACTGTCTCATCGATGTTTGTCTGTATGAATATGATAATATTAACAATCATATTATTCCTATCAGCTGTCAATCACTGTTATGATTCACATATTCAGTGTTATTATTAAATAAACTATATTTGTTGGAGGAGATAATGATGAATGTTCCTCAAGATGCTTGCTCACCCTCCTTCAAATTTGAAAGACAATTACTATCATATATCAAAAGAATCAAAAGAACAGTTCAGCGCCCCACAACTTCATTGCAAACTGTTACAACCTTGACTTTACATCAGAAAGAACAAACATTAAAGAAGTGACTAACTGCATCAGTTAGGGTTAAAAAACGTGTATTCAGCTAAAACATATACATTACATCGCTGCAGTTATTATCCAGTGGAAAGTCCTTACCTACTGGCCTAGTTAAATCAAAGTGGTTACTTTCTTTTGGCTGGGCAGTGAAGTATTACACACCGTCTTATTTGACTTTCTCAGGACTTAAAACTGTTTTTTGGGGGCAGAACCCCTCAAAGAAGAACAATATTATACACACGTAAGGTCATCATCTTAACAGTTTATTATTCTCATCGACTCATCCGTGAGCAGAGTATCAAGTTGGCATGCCTATAACAGCTGAATGTGGTGATTACCATCTTGTTCAGCAAAACGCCTCACTTATTAAGATTTAAAGCTATGGTGCGTTTTGATTCAATGCTGAGTACAGCCAAACTTGACAGGCTCTTCTCTGTCATTGTAGACCGCAAACAGTGGCAGCTCCAGAGTATTTGTGTTGGGTAATCTATGGTAGGGCTAACCCATACAGTGGTGGGGCTCAAGTCAGTATTTGCAATGTAATTACATACACGCTCCCCTTGACAGTGAAACGCCACGCGTGAGGTTTTGATTATTTCCCTGTCTCAATTCAAATTGAACTGTATGAAATAAAAAGGCACATTTGTCTTGTAGTAAATAAAAAGGGCGACCTGGAACCAATCCTGCAATTTCCCCACAAGTGAAAGAGTTGAAAACCCAACCCCTGCAGGGGGGTCTGGGGGGATTCTCCCCCAGGAGATTTTTTGAAATACTAACATAAAATACACATTCTGGTACTCTCTTGAGAAGAAAATAAATAAATCTATTACTACACGACATATTTAAAAAAATGAATGGTATTTTAGTTTTTTGTTACTTTGTTCTGAAAGCTGAACCTGCTGCTCCTCACAGAGACAAGAGGAGAGGCTGTGTGAATGACTTTACATTGTGGATAGCCCCCATTGTTCTGTGTGTCAAAATGAAAGACAGCCCACACACCTATCAATCATCAAACCGTGGGGTCTTATTTCATTACGTGTTGATTTCTATCAAAGATGTTCTATTGAGAAGACGATCACTACGTGACAAAAGTTTTCAAAACCGTTTCTAGTCTTCGGTATTTCCAGACAAGTGGCTACTGAAATCAATCTTACTAACTGCTGTCTGTGCAATTTACTCCGCGCGAGTTGGCGGACTTTATTTTGCTTACCTTAACATCATTTTTCATGGTGGGGCTAAGCCATTTCTTGGTATGGCTGTAGCCTACCCCAGCCATACCCTGGCGCCGCCACTGACCGCAAATACCTCATTCCTTCCGTCTACTTGGATCCGAAATGCTTCTCGTTTTGCGCTGTCCCCCGTTCAAATGAAATCGCCGCCAATCATATTTCCAGGCATGTTCCAGGGCCGGGGGAGGGGTTACAAGGCTCGCGTCTTGTGCTGCATTCACTTGCACTCGGACATTAGAGATTTTCTCTCATAAATGTCCGATGAGCCACAACTTTTTTTTCAAAACAAAGCTGCCAACTGGGGTGGCAAGGCATTTTTCTGAGGTGGCAGCTGCCACCCCGTGCCACCCTGTAGAACCACCACTGCAGTGTGGTGTAATAATTGCAGAGCTAAGGTTTCCATATCACTTCTGTCACTCTGTGGTTATTTATGTTGATGGCGTGAGGTTGAAATGCCTCTCCACTCCAGACTCGCACCTGGGGCCTATACTACGAAGTTGGTTCAACCTAACCTGGATATGTTTGAGTTAGACGGTTGGCCTAATCCAAAACATACGCGCTCTCGCTAAACTGTACTACGACGCTGGTTATCAAGTGGATCGCTCAAGCCAGCCGTGTCCTATCTAGTTAGGTGCGCGTTCACATGAGAGGGGTGGTATTTGGAGCATTCGACCAATCACAAACATGGAGAAGTGCACTGACAGCGCAGCGTCATACTTCCTGAATGAAAAGTGAACTGTAATACTAGTCAAATATGAAGAAGTTAAACTTTAAACATCCATGTCTTAAACACTTTATCCAGGATAAAAGCCACATAGCTGCACCTGCAAGGTGAATACAGCTGGCAAAAGAAAAAGTGTTTGAATGCGTACATTAACAGGTTTATGATATCACTGCCCCGTCTAAAACACGATCTGACTTTAATTACATTTGTCTCGAGTGTTTCGTCAACTTAATGTGTTGCTTACAATAATACTTCTGCATACAGTATGTGACACTGTGAGTGTTGCACGGCCAGATACGGCTCGAGAAGCTGACTCAGATAAGGAGATATATGATACATTATGATGTGATATGAATGATAATGGGACACATCGTCTGCACTCAGTGTACTTATGTTGTGGCAGATATTTAAGTAAGCTTTCTTAACGCTAATGTTATAATAGTCAGATTGCTCTGAAGATGGGAGGTGATATTCTATTCATTTTCACGTTCACACAGTCGGTGATTTTTGCCGGCCGTCTTTCCTGCAACGGCAGCTTTTCTGTATTTCCTTTCTCCTGTAATATGACTTGATCGCTTTAAACTCCGCACACTGAGCTCTGATTGGTCAGCAGGCAGTGCTTTCACTGAGTTGATCTCTTAGCCTGCAACCTAACCTGGTCCCGACCAGGTTAGCCGCTAAGCATAAGTTACCATGGAGATCTAGCCAGTGCTTGAATTGGAATGAAAAAGGTGCCAGTACTCTAAAATCAGCAACTTTTTCAAGTCAATTTTATATATACAGCCCACAAACAAGAATTTGGCTACTATAATGCTGGTGGGTTTGTCTCTTTACTACTGTATATTTTAGAAAGGTTCACTGTACTTAACATTTTTTATGATAGGCAGCGGATATGGCTAAAGCTCAGTAAGGTCAATATTAACTGAAAATATAGCAATCAAAGTCTAGATCTTCTGCTGAAGACACATGAAGCAGAGACCTTTCAGGTGAGAGCCCCTCTGGTGGTGTTCAACATTAATGACAAGGAAACAAAGCTCTGGTCAGAAGCATTTTTTATAAAAAGCTTTAACAAAATTAAGTATTTCTGTACATTTTGAATGCAATCGAACTTTCCAACTCAGAAAATGAAAAACGAAAAAGTGCCAAAAGTCTTCTCACATGGCTGAGCTGCTTTGCAATATACTTCACCACTGAAGAATACAAATATGTATAAAGTAAACTATGATGCAATCTAACTTTCCAACTCAGAAAAATGATAAAGAGCATGAACAAAGAACATGTAAAAACAAATGCAAAATTTGCACAATCTAAAATGAGAAACTGTAACTGCAAGTAACAAAGTCTGAGCCATGGTAAAGAGTTACATTGAACACCAAGCTGATCAGATAACTCCCTGGTTGGTCTGAAGTCCTTCTATCTCCAGGATCTGTACAAATCGGCACATTATGCCAAAAGTCTTCTCACTGGGTGAGCTGCTTTGCAATATACTTCACATTGTTAGAAAAGGCTCCAGAAGGCCTTGGGGACATCAGTATCAGGGGCTGGAGCTGGACAGGCTCTTTCATCAGCACTTCTCCTTCCCTTTGCCAGCCAGGACCTCACATACTGTTCCGGATTGAACTGTCCTAGTGATGGTCCATTACATTTAATGAAAACCAGGCTGGACAGTCGGCTGACAGAGAGAGCATTCCTTTTTGCAGTAAGGATATCGTTCATGCAGCTGAATGCCCGCTCACACTCACTAGTGGAGACAGTGATGGTTCGGACTGCTTTCAGTAGAGGCTCCATGGCAGCAGGTGTACGGGATGCCCTGGTTTCCTTGTATTCGCGAAAGCCCTGAACAGTCTCACTTCTGTCCACTTTCAGCACTTCGCACAAACGTAGCACCTCTACGTCCCCATACTGTACGTCTAACTCCTCTTCAGGCCAACTTCCAGGATGGATAACTTTCATGTCCTGGATTAGCTGATTGTCCCGGGCCTCCCGGCCATGTAATGGGATTTCTCTTGTGCTGACATGAGAGGAGGTTGTGGAAGTCATTCTGTGTCTCAGATTCTCTACCATACTGCGGAAAAACTGACCTGCATGAATCTGTACAAGCCTGCCATTCTCACGCAGGGCAACACCCTTGAAGGACTTCTCAGCTAGAGCTGTATGAACTGTAGTCATGTGTGGGCCAGGCATGGTGACCATGGATTCAAAAACTCGTATTTCTCGAGTTAAGAGCCTATCTGCTGTAGGCAGTGTCATCTCTCTTTTTTGGAGTTGCCGAGAGAGGTCGCTGAGCTCTGTGAGCGCATCGTACATCAGTCCCAGATTGCTGACAAACGTTGCAGATGTGAGCACATCATCCAGGCCCTTGTACTTTGCTCTATCTCTGGAATCCCTGCTCGTGTCGTTTGCAGCATTTGTGAAGTGATCATGAAGCACTCTGTAGTTTTCCCAGACTGCTCTGACGCTCCTTTCACTTGAAGCCACCCAGCGGATGGACAAAACACGCCCTATCACCAGGAGACGCTGTCCGACTGCTTGCGCACACTGCGCTAACTGCCTCTGATTTTTGGGGGAGGCATGGAACAAGGAATAGAGTTTGTCAAAAAGATCTGGAAATGATTGAGCCCTGAGACCTCCTTGACCACATCCCCAACTGCCAGCTCTAGACGATGATTGGAGCAGTGCCACACAAACAGGCTTGGGAATTTACTACACAACTGGGTAGCAACGCCTGTTCTCTTCCCTAGCATGACTGAAGCCCCATCACATGCAAAATAAACGAAACACCGACCTAAAAAGTCCTCGTTAAAATCTCTTCCAAGACACTCCATTAACGCCTTTGTGATGTCATCAGCCGTTGTTCCATCCAACTCGATCAGCTCCCAAAAAAACGTTTCGGGCTCAGCATCAGCTAATGCTGAGCGTAGACACACAACAAGCACCGTTTTACCACTAATAGTGGTAGATTCATCGACCAAAACACAGAGTTTTCTTTGGTTTTCTGTAATGTCTTTTGCCATTTTTTTCTTCAGCTCATGAGCTATGTGGTCGATGATTTCGCCACAGGTTTTATTGGAGTGCAAAACCCTGCCCACGTCCAGCCCATTCAGTTTCTGTACATTCAAATCAATTGGCATGTCTGTGAATGGCCGGCTATGTTTGCCAATTTTATATGCCTTTCGAAAAACTCTGATAGTGGTGTCTAATTCAGATTTATGCATAGACTGCACTTGATGTTGAATAGTTTCACGTGAAGCAGATGTAAGGATGTCAGCAGCTTTTACATGGGCTTGTGATTCTTTATGTTCTTTGATTTTTTTTCTCAGGCTAGCTTGTTGTTTGCCCTTGTCAACACCGAAATGAGACACTGCACACTCACCCCATTCAGTTGACAGTTTCAGTCCTTGTCCAGTGTGTATTCCCAAAGATTTGACATCTCTGCATATCCGACATCCTAGCTTCTTATCTTTAAGAAGGAGCCATGCATTGGTCTTGCAAAAATATTGCACCTGGTCCGTTGTCCAGCAGTCAGGTGCATCGCTTTGCCCGGTGTTGGTGGTGGCAGTTGCGCCAGCAGCAGCTAACGTTAGAGGCTCTGGAGGAGGCGGCGGAGCTAGTGCTAATGCTAATGCACTAGAACTTGGAGCAGGAGGATCAACCAAAGAAAGCTCCCCATCAGACACAATTTCCAACACAGGCACAGCATTCTCTGTATTTGAAGTTTCTTCCGGCGACAACCGCTGTCTTTTTGCACTTTTATTAATCCACGCTAACATTTTAGAAATGCTAATTTGTGACGTGACTTGCTTTCCTTCTCTCGGGGGCGTGCCTGCTCTGTTCTATCACTCTACATAGCCACCCACTGGGTGGGAGTTGCACTGCATAAACACAACACACGTGCATCTAGGTATGTAAATTGTAAAGCATTAAAACATGGTTTTACTAACAGTTTTCAGTATGTTGTTACTTCGGCATTATTATTATTATTATTTTGAAACGTGTATTACTATTAAATCACGGTCAAATAGGTTAATTTTGACATAGTCGTTTCCACCACAGTATTTACATGGAGAAGATAAGCCCCGCCCCCTCTCCAGCACGTTCTGTTTGAATGACAGGAGTAAACAGCTGACAGCCGCTGTGAAACTCCAGCGGTTAGAGCGATGAGAATGTCCGTTCGGCACCTCATGACGCATCTACTGAGTACCGGGCGGCTGTATATATATATATGGATGTATAATAAGAACGGCGGGAGAGTGTTGAGTACTGGCACGGTGCATGAGTACCGGAGTACCGCCAGCATGCCGGTACTGAGCAAGAAGTGCCGGTACTCCATGGGTCAGAACCAGAAGTGCCGGTACTGCGTACCGGTGAGTACCGGCCCAATTCCAGCACTGCACACACACACACACACACACTGCAGGAATGTTAAAACAAATGTTTAGTGTTGACACTCGACCTCTTGTTGTTTATGTACTGCAATAGTTGTTGGGGTTGTTAATCTGATATCAGCAAAAACAATTACAGGTTCTGTCTCCGCTAAGTAGACCCTAAAAAAAATCACACTAAGCAACCTTAAAGCTACAGATTAAATGTACTCTAAAGTACAGGAGAAATGGATATTTAGCTTTAGCTTACAATTCCTATTTTTTATTGATTGTCAAACATATAAATACATATTTTATTTATGCCAACATTTTCAGTTTTCACTTTCAGGTTTCTATGATGGAGCTGTTTGGAAATGAGCAGGTTCCCAGTCGTCTGTGCTGAATATATCAACACTTTTCTACTCGCATGCTCCACTGATGGCCCGTTTGCAGGGTTTCCTAACTTTGGTGTTTATGAACTTTACATCATAATGTGGAAACCGCTCGGACGCTACACATAAGATGTGCCTAAACAACAAGTTCATAGCTGTTACTAAATAATATTTTATTTTCCTTCCCGGACTTGTTCAGTACATCCCCTAAAATCCCTAAATTGTTCTATTAATGCTTTAAAATCATTTAACTAAGCCACCCCAATAATGAATGCAATATATAAACAACAACTTTCTGTCAACAACTTATTTTCATCCACCATGTTTTTTGCATATACTGCTTTTATATTTTTGTATTATTCATATTGCACTTCTTGTGTTGCCACAGACTTAAAACAGACATAATACAAAGTAACATGCTGCCCCCTGAGACAAAGTGTGATTTGACTAAAGGCTATAAACAAAATTGCGATGTGGTTTGGTGAGATGACTTTCCTGCTGTGTGATGCACCGTCTCATCAGTGGAATTCATCCCTGAAATAAAAAAAGTAGATTGTTTGGGGAATACACTCTGTGTAATATGTAGTCCTTTCACTGACACCTGAACCTATTACTGACCACATCTACCTTCACTTGTATTCAGTGAACTGTACTATTGTATACATCGGTTCTCTGCCTGTTTATTAAGAATTTAACCAATGTCAGATGCTCTAACTGGGCATCTTGTAGATATCTTATAAATGGATGTCAAGGGACAAGTAGGATGTTTTAACACCACATCACGATATTGTAACATTGGATAATTCTCTTGCCTTTCTCATTTTCCGCTCAGAAACTTCTCCTTTATTGGTGAGTATTTTATGTTATAAGTGTGCAGTTTGTGTGTGTGTGTGAACTCAGCTGTCCTCTGTTTTTTCTTCATGTGTACAAAGGTTCAGTAAACCCAAAAGTCTTCCTTCCTTGTGTATGCATGTGTGCGTAATACCTTCTAAAGCCTGTAAAAGATGTCGTCAAACACAATGAGGAAACAGCTGTACGCAGCTGTCTGTGGCTGCACACACACAGACAGCTTGTGTCTGGAGAGAGAACATAAAGTGATCTGAAGTGGGGAGAAGTGTCCAATCAGCAAGACAGAGAGAGAAAGTGTTTGTGTTTGAGGGGAGAGGGGATTGAATAGAGACAGAAGGTTGAGGAAGAGAGAGTCTTCACTTTGCAGCAGTCCCAAACCTTCACTCTGCTGTCCTAAACAGCTTTGGCACTGAGACTTGATGTGGTCGCTGTTTACATGTGAAACCAAATGCGTCCGCACCTGTATTTTCAGGTTTCTCTCTTTTTTTTAAACATTACTTTGATTTAGTTCATTTACATATTCTTCTGTTGTCATATGTAAGTCCATATATGTGGTTATAACCATCTGACTGATTACCAGACATACTCAAGGTCCTCTGACCAGAGCTTTGTGGTGCATCTCATGGTGTCTCAGCGCATTGACTTTGGTCAGTTGTCCTTCTGTGATCTAGTCACTCACTTTGGATCCTGACAGTCAAACGTTTTTTATTTTCATGTGCTAATTAGCAACTTTGAAAGTAATGACCCCCACTTCCAATCTGTATCCAGTTCTCTTTAAACAACACAATTTCAACTAGCTAATCTTTTTTATGTGGGAGGCACCATCACTGGAGTAGCCTCAGATGAATGATGTAAACATAATATGGTCCTACCCATAAAATATGCTGCAAGCAGAGTTGCCACTCAGCTTTTTCTGTGATAAGTACAAATCTAGGCCTTGGATGACCAAAACATATTTAACCTTTGTTAAAATACCTAGTTTAAAAATGTCAAAGATCTAAACTGTGTATCATAATTTGGCTTAAAAGTTCATGTAAAGTTAATTAACAACATCTTTTGGCAGACAACGCTGAGGCATGCACTGTTACTTGGATAAAAGCATTAAAGTCCCTCCAGACCTCTACAAAATGTATAACACAGGTCTATTCAAACGCTGCGTATTGTACCTTTTTAAAACTCTTTGTTTTTTCAGATTTACCCAGACAGTGTAATCTGCTGTGTGTGTTTGTGACGTGTTGACCTTTGAGTGATGTAAATCAGTTCATACTTGTGAATTGTGTGTTTACATGTGATAAATAGACTTGTGTGTAAGTGTGAACTTGCTTGTGTGTACCTGCTGGACTCTGGTACTGTACCAATCTGTGTGTGAGTGTGTGAATCTATATGTGTGTGTGTGAGTGAAGACAGCATATGGACAGTGCCCTCCCTTCCTGTTGGGAGGGGAACAACGTGGCTCTCTGTGAACCGCAGCTTGACCTCTGACCTCTGAGGATCACACACACAGACAAAGAGAGCGACACACACACATAAACCCAGATACCTACACATACGCAGATATACATCCACCCTCAGCCCGCCAGCTGTCCTCTCTGCCGGACCGTCCACACAGTGGAGGAGAGGAGGCGAGAGTGACAGGATTGTTTTCTCAGGCTGTGAGAGCGAGTCTGGTATTCACTCCGACTTTTTTTAAACCCACGTGTCACACAGCAGGGGAAACCAACACACAGCAGCAGACCCTCTTGTCCCATTTCAAACATTTCCTCCATCCCTGTGACATCATGCATGAGGAGGAAAGAAAACCAGCTGGGAGCGATCACATGGCTGACATTTACTGAAACAAACAAAAACTAGATGCCAAATTCTTCGTTTTTCCAGCACTGAAATCTTACAGTGGTCTCCTTCACGCTTTTATTTTTGACCATGTTTGGTGTTAAGCCTCATTAGTTGTGTTTACATTTAAATGCAGGGATCCACATTTCTTCCAATCAGCCACTCCTATTTGAATCTGCTCCTTTGATTGGACACTGTTATGTAATCAGAAGAACATTTTGTCACCTTGTAAATATGTAAACAATAACATGTAGTTGTGTCTGATTCAGTAGAGTTTGACATGGATGTCAGTGTCCCTTGACAACCTGGTGTTTCTGAAGCATTATTAAATGTTTTGCTGTCCCTGGAACTGTGACATAACTGATGTTGTTTTCCTTTGTTTAACCCTTAAACATTTCTGTTAGCATAAGCTAATACTAGGCATGCAGAGAAGGACATATCAGCCAACAGCTTTGTGAAATGTCAGACAAGCGGCTTTCTGCTGTGTGTTGTTTAGAGAACAAACATGGAAAAAAACCTGACTGTGCCAGGGACTCTGGATCTTCAAAAACAGGTCAAACGCCTGCGTCTGTCAAACCTCAGCATGTTTCTCCTTCCTCCAGACCAAGACACAGTTAATGGTTTTTGAGAACACCATTTTAACATGTTTAAAGTTTTAGAGCTAGAGTCGAGTCTGTCTCTCTGTGCTTTTTGCAACCTGCCTTACGGTGCTGAACTCACAGTGCATGCTGGACAATGACACTGACACTGAGTCTAAATGATGCTTTGCTCCACAGCAGCTGGTGGTCGATGTTGAGAGAGGACTGCTGAGGAATCTCAACCTGAACCCTTGTAGTTACAATCAGGTTATCCACTGTTGTTACTCTAATATGCAGCATACAGTTTCTACAACTCCTTTTGATTTGCACAAAGTAATCTGCCGCTAAAAAAAGTTGTATGTTTAACATTCTGTGAATTACTAATTCAAAAGTTTCTTTTTAGAGTTTAATATTAAACCCTACTGTAGAGTTTTAGATTCGAAAGAAGGCAATCTTTTTTTAAACCTTTAAAAAAAGACATGTTTAACTTTCATTTCATTTTCACTGACCCCCAGAGCACACCTTATTTTTCCAAGTTCAACTATTTGATCTTCTAAATGTTTTTTGAGAGTAGAAAGGCCAGACCAAAGGAGAAGAGAAGGAAAGAGACGATGAGGTGAGAGGAGAAGGAAAAAGATGTGAAGATGAGCAGAGCAGCAGCTGGCAGGTGTCAGGAGTCACAAAGGACCATCTGTCCATCGAGTGATATCACACACACACACACACACACACACACATCACACACACACACACACACACACACACACACACACACACACACACACACACACACACACACACACACACACACACACACACACACACACACCCAACATGCCTCGACAGAGCTGCTAACCCCCGTCTTCCAGCATCTGTCTTTTTCCATACTTTGTTATCCTTGGTTCAAACATTTATGTTTATTCTTCAGAGTTCATTTATCTCCACTAACTGATTGTCTGGTGAAGTTAGTGTTATTTAGCTGTTTGCAGTCAAATGCAAGCTTTGAGTTGTCGTTTAATCTTGTGTAATCTTTGTCTATAACTCCACAGGTCTCCAGTCGAGTCAGACTTTCCTCGTTTTTAGAGACAGAGTGACAGTAGGGAGCAAGTCCTGAGGAGTCATGATAGTGACAAAACAGAGGCAAACTGCAACATGGTGTGTATGTGTGTGTGGTTTCGTTGCTCCTTCACTGAACTCTGCATACTTCCTCAGCTACTTACCAAGCCTGGCATGAATACAGGAACAAAGAGTGCTGACCTTTCACCTCAAACAATGTCTCTCTTGGGAGGTTTTAAGAGTGTGAGGACGGAGGAGCGCTGGGATGACACATGTTACTGTAAAACCTCCATACATGCAGCAACAACTATCTCAAGACTGTGCAGTCGGAGAGGAATCCTGCCAGGTCAGTGGTTCAAAACATGGTGGCTGTAAGAGGAATTCTGGGGGTTACAAGATGGTTGTGAAGAAAAAAAATACTTTGAAGATGAAATCATAATTAAGACAATGGAATGGCAGATTGTAGTAAACAGTCTACCACAATGTTTTTGAAGACTTTTATCTATTTTACTCTCATTATCGGCAGAATTTAACGAATAATAATTAGAACTAGCGATGAGACCAATTCACTCATGTTTACTATATGAACTGACGTAATAATTCAACTGAGAAGTAGAGTAATTTTATTCATAGACTTCTATACAATTGTACCTCTACACGTATCCACACGAGTCGCCCCCTGCTGGCCATTAGATATAATTCAAGTGTAATCCACTTGATATACTGTAGTTCCTTCTATAAAAGGTAATCGAATCAAATATGATTTTTCCAACATCGCTCTCTTTCTCTTTTTTCTTAAACAACTCTCTACTCCCCCCCTCACCTCTCTCTACTTCCTTCCCCGTCCAGCAGACAGAGGGCGGATGCTGGCAAACGCTTCCTCTCTCCACTAAGTTACTTCCTGTCTCTGGGAATCCATTTCCTTTTCATTGCTAATACAACAGCACTAAGAGCATTCCTCAGGAGGCTCTATCATACACACTTATACACTCACAAACACACACACATGTTTAATGGCTACAATGTGACAAAGTGTGTGAAATGTGTTTAATGAGTCTGTCAGCAGTCCTGTTTGCTGTATTACCATTGAGACCATTTTTAAGTACAAAATGGGTTGACCGGGATTTGCAGGGGGGATTGGAAACTCAAAAGTAATTTAAATGCATCTTATTAATACCAATAACGCTTAAAATACAAAAACAATCTCAAAAAGTGCACTGGAGAGCAAATACAAACATTAGATCAAGGAAAAGTAATTCAGTTGATGATCATACCATTTATTTGACATTCATTCTCCTTCGGCTAATAAGGCAACAAAAGCCCTGTTAACTTCACTGGTGTCCCAGCCTGATGCTGACCAGGTCGTCGTAGTGTTTGAGTCCGGTTTGAGGGAAAAGAGAATCAGTGTCAGAGAAACATTAATACAAGAGAATGAGCAAGGCTGGAGAAGGAAAGATAGAAAAATAAAAAGGCTTTCTTGGCAGGAAACAGGCATGGTTTCCTGTGGTTAACAGTCTTGTTTCTAATCAGTGGTAGTATTATCTGGCCTTACAGGGGGGAAGTGTTTATATTTGTCTAGTAGGTTGGACCACCACACAGCGCTGGAAGTGACACACACACACACACACACACACACACACACACACACACACACACACACACACACACACACACACACACACACACACACACACACACACACAGGGATATACACATCAGCACGAACGCAGCCATCGACAGTCACACACACAATAACATTCATAGAGTAAACACAACATGAATACACACTCAGTCTTCCTCACACTCATCTCCTCTTTTTCCTTTATCTTACTCCTGCATCTCTCTGCTTTCTGATTTATATTTGTTACCTCACATCAGAGTTGCATGTAGTGAAATATTTTCCTCAGCTGCTCTTTAATTAACTTGGCCCTCAAGGTACAATATGCTAAACAAATATCCAGGCTTGTATCTATAGCTCAGCTGAGGAGCAGACAGGAAGCTGTCTCTCAGTATTACTTTGCCTCGCGATCGTCTCTGGGGAGAAGGTGAGGGGTTCATCAACAACACTGTAGAGAGGACCATAATGAAGTTTATGAATGTGTAGTTTACAAATAAACCCAATTGCACCTCATGCCATTTATTGTTTGTCATCCTTTTTTAATAAAGACATTAAAGACAGTTTTATATCATATATTTTACACAAGATGTGTCATACTCAAGCTCAAATGTATTATTTGCCTACATTGTTTAAGTATGAAGTGCAATATCTTCAAATCCAAAAGTGTCCGTAAAAGGTTTTTCAATTGAATTACAAATTACGCAAAATACTATGTAATTTGTATAGTAATTGATTACAATTTAAAAATCTCAATCAAACCCTGGATATAACATATCACATACACTGTCATACAGGATAGAGCCTTCATTGTTTACGTAGTCCAACCTCTAACAAGAAGTAAAGTCTTAAGAGTGTTTGTGTTCATGTTAACACCCTACAGGAGGGTCTGTATTTTTTTTTGTACGGCTGCTGGTGTGTTTGTTCATTGTTGGACCAGCCTCCTCTCTCCCATCTGCTGCGGCTCATTAGCATGGAAACAGGGCCAGGAGAGTTTTCACACATACACACACTGGCCATTAATCAACAAGTCAGACCCATGATCCATTCCCACACATACACACCGCTATGTTGAAAACAAAGAGTATACACACACAGACACAGACCCTAATCACAGAAACAACCCAGAGCACACTTTAGTACGTCTCGACCACACCTCTCGCCTCACAGGATCAGAGCTGGCAACTCAAATGTTTGTCTATGAAATCTGGCAACGTTGTGATGTCTCAATTGCTTTTTACTTTAAGTGATGGCCGTTCCCCTGTGGCACCGTCAACGAACACAGGGACATTTGTTCCCATCAGCTGTTCTCCTTTTTTGTTTTCATGGGATGAATTGGCACTAGTGCTAGACTACTGGTATCATTGTGTGAATTTGTTGCCTAATTTGTCTAGTCTTCATGAAAGGACACATTGAAGAGAAGAGTGTATTCCCATGAACGCACTATACCTTGTGTAAATGAGAGTGGTGTGTAAAGGCAAACAAGCAAACGTTGTTGGACAGTAAAGAAACAAATTACTTCTATATCCAAAAACAGATTTAGTGCATCGCTGGACATTTTAAAAACAAGAATATTCAAATATTTGAGAATCACAAAACTGCAACAGAGAGCTAACACTAATTAAGAATCTTGCAAATTAATTAAATTATAAACAAAACAAGCGGTTAAGAGATATGGTCATGAGGTATTGTATATGAAAACCTCACCCCTTGATAGATGGTGTGAGGAGTTTCTGATTTTAGTTTCTGAGTTAGGGTGGAAACCTTGTATTCCTCAACACAATTTATTGCAAGATAATGGAAAGTGTGCAGAAATTCTCTCATCTCTTGTCTATGGACATTTCCTTATGCGCATCTATCTCTAAGAAGATTGAAAGAATGCTTGAGCAACTCATTTTCAATCCTAGCTCTTTCATTGTGCAGTAACTGTACTGTAGGAAATCTACTTTTGTCTGAAGCAGGAAGGGACAGAGCTACTGCAACCTGACCAAAAACAAGTCTTATATCCCTTACAAAATAACAGATTTTGGATAAATCCCTTTTTTTGTGTGTGACTTGTAGTAACTCTATTCTGCGTAAAATCATGGAGAAATATAATGTTACATTAGCTGCTATTCAACTCATGTCAGATTCACATTTTGTACATGACACTGCTACTCTGATCATATTCACAACATATGAATATAATGTGTCAAACTTGCATAGTACGAAAAACCAAACTCTATCCACTTCAACTTAAGTTGTTAAAAATACCAATTTAATTGTTGAATTTTAAGTCTAAGGATGCAGGGAAACGTGTATGAAAGCATGCAGAAGACATAGGCTTTAGTTTGATGGTAGGGCCACACACACAACTTGCTGCCTTGAATGTGTGACTCATTGTTAGCATCATAAAGCTTTTCATCAAGTGTTGGAACATGCGGAAAATAAAATACCTCCGGATGAAAAGTTGATGAAAACCAAGATGAATTGTATCAGGCCCGATCACACGGAGACATGTTGTATCAGACACAGTCACTTAAAGGAAGGCTCCAGTCATTAGATAGTTAATCAAAACTTCAGTATTTAGTGAAACATTATGTTTAAACCATACCCTGAAGAAATCAGCGATATTCCCCGGTAAATAATGATTTTATAGCTCTTTTTGATCAAAACCTGTATATTCCGTCAGGCAGCTGCCATTTTGGCCATTTTCAGTAGTCACATGATCCGAAAAACTAGGTCGTGACGTCATCTATGCGTTCACTTTGTAAACACACGACGAAAACATGGCGGAGTATTTGAGTTCGGACCTTCTTATTATACATCCATGGTTCGGACTCGTCAGCCGAGGAAGAAGTTTAGAAAAATAAAGTCCAGGCGGACTTACTTTGAATTATCACTATAGGTATTCATTCCATCCAAATACAACTGTAAAAAAAAATTAAAAACATACTCTGTTATCCTCTTAGGCCCCACGGACCCGGTTCCGGGGCCGAAATCGAGTAATTTGCAGGAAACAACGTCTAAATTAATATTTAATAAACTATGAATATTTTATATCCATATAACGGGGAAAAAAACTAATTTAACTGATCTTTTTCATTGTTTTCTTAAAAAAAAACACAATGCTAACAGTGAGCCTCTGAATTAGCCCCGAGCGAAAAATGCTAACCTATTACTGCACCGAAAATCACTCCTAGCTCCCTTATTACTTATCCTAGCTGCACATCCAACACATCGTTTATGATCGTAAAGACACAGAATCTAACGGTGCTCACCTCAACACTGAAAGATACAAACTCGCGACGTTATCAACAAAAACGTACATCAAAACAAGTGGCGCTAGGTACTAACATGAGCTAGGCTAACATGGCTTACCTTCGTCTTTGCCTGGTCTAAACTGGTCTTCAATGGCATTACAACGATGATGTAGTTAATCCATAGGTTAATATCCAATGTGACTGTGTCCCCTTTGAAATTTTCTGATAATCTATAAGCAATAAAACTGCAATTCCGTTATCTGCTGTCCGCTCTGTGCTCCGTGCGCTCTGGGTCCTACAATTCCTGCTTCCTTACGTAGTAAACAATAAGTAATGTCTGCTGCGTAATGTGCTTACGCTGGCTGGCATTGGCAGTGCACTATATCCCCATTAAGTAATGGTTGATTAATAAATCCCATTTTATGTTTCATCATACTCTCAGAGTAGTCGTCCGGAAACTTGAAATGTTCGCTGCATACATGCGCCTGTGGATCTTTCGGTTCGGGCCGAGCACATTTCGCTAGCCACTGCCTCCGAAAGCACTTCCTACGCTTACCCGTTGGCAATAGATGGAACCGAGCATTCCGTGGATTGTTCCTATCCGAATTGTGGCAATGTTTCGCGATACAATGAGGCATATTTCAATAGAATTGTGAGAGTAACTAGAGTAAACAACATGAACAAAGCACATACGTCAATTTGTCCTCGACACCAAATGCATAGTTCACGTCACTTCCGGTCAAATAAGTCATGTGACTCGTCAAAATGGCGCCGCCCACAGGGTTGATGTTATTTCGGTAATTAATCAGTTTAAAATCACTGATAACCTCATCGGTTAAAAAAAAAAAAAAAAGACTGGCAGAGACTGGTCTGTTTTATCAGATGATAATTATTTAAAAATGCGTGTCATGAGCATTGCCTCCCTTTAAAAGACTCCTTGGGAATTGGCAAATAAGTTGTGATTAACTGGAAAAAAGGGTTTTAAGCAGAAGTTGAGCTCTTGCCATGTGCTATTGGATTGACTAATATTGACTAATTTGAACCATTTGTCTGCATTTGCCCCAATGTTCACATCTACCGGCGTCAAAAGAGAAAGTAAGTGGTAAAATAAAAGCCTCCTGATTTCATGATCTAACTTTATGGTCTACCTGGGTAGACATCTGCCTTGATAACTGATGTGCCCTGACGTTGCTTTTATCAACTGTGTCGTATCATCTTTTTGTTGCTACGTGTTTCTAGGCTCCAGTGTGATCGTGGCCTTAGTAAAGGTGTATCCATTAGTGGTCTTTGTTTCTCCTTAGCATAGACGTTTTCCGGGCACACCCAACTGGTAAGAGGCCCCGGAGTTGATCCAAAACACACTGCAGAGATTAAATATCTCGTCTAGCCTGGGAACGCCTCAGGGTTTCCCAGGAAAAGCTGGAAAACGTTGATAGGGAGAGGGACGTCTGAAATAACCTGGTTAGCCGGCTGCCCCCTCGACCCGGCTAGGGATAAGCAGGAGAGAATGGTTCAATGTATAATTTATATGTTTCCAGGGCTCTACTCTCCCACAAAGAAGTATTCTCTTATTTGTTGTTTTGATGATAACATGGCTCTAAAATCTGCCACAGGCGTTCAGCCATAAGTGTCCTCATAATTCATTGTTATGTTCTTCCACTCTTTTATTCAGACTTTGCCTTTAATTAGTCTTTATGTGAAATTGTCCTATAGTATATCTTGTGTTATTTCTCATGTCGAGAAGGGGCATTACATTGGGAAAGGAGGCGTTTAAGGAGCACTGTGTGGTTGTCGGGCAGAAAGGGACCTGAATCTTCACCACTCCAGAGAGATTGGACCACAATAGAGAGCAAAGGTCTGACCGTCCTGCTATGGACTTGTGTACGAAGCAGGTGAAGATGCTGTGTCTTTTACCTGCTATTAAAAGGTTGATTACAAATACAAATCTGGCTCATTAGAAAAGGAGAGAAAGAGACATAGAGATCTGCTCTCTCTCCCTCTCTCCCTCTCTCTTTCTGTCCTCTGTGGCAACATCTGCTTCCTCCGCTGCACTTTCCCATCGTACGGTGGGCGTGTCTTTTGTGTTGCCCCCCAGCTTCATTGTTCTAGCCAATCATTGTCCTCGCCAAGCTGTTCCCACGATGCACCAGTAATGACCAGAAGGCGCTGATGGGAGCTGGTGTCTCTGAAGGAATTACTCGGGTCTTTACAACCACTCTAACCCCTAGGGAGAAATGACGATAAACAAAATAAAAACAAAAAATACTTCTACTCAAAGAGAGCAGAGGAATGTGTGCTCTTTTAAATGCTCAGATTTTCCAAATACAACCCCCCAAAACTGTGATTTTAATAAAGGATAAATGTACATTGATGTCAGTGAAGGAAAGGGACATTTAATAGAGTCACGTTGTGCAGATATTAACAGAGTGAGGGGACATAGACAATCAGGGAAAGAGGAAGAAAGAGGGGGAGAAGGAGTGAGTGAAAGAGGGAGATGGAGCTCTGGGAAAAGATCAGAGCTTGGTCCCAGGGGAGCTGCGACAGATGAAGTAGCTGAATAAGCTGTCTGTCATTGTGTGACTCGGGCTGCTGTGGTCACTTTGTTTGTTCAAACTCAACAATGGAGGATGGCTGAGAGAGAAATCTCTGTTTTCCCACAAGATTTAGCCCCAAAAATCACTAGTCAGTGATGCCCAGTGTGTGTGGGGATTTGTCCTGGGGACAAATTGAAATGCTAATAAAAGACAAGAGTTAGGAAGAGTTGTAAAGTCAGTGAGTCCACGTGATGATGCTGTTTCCTTTGTTGTGATGGAAACTACAAATCATCAAATAGTGAAGACATGAGGAGAAGAAAAGGGCAAAAGTTAAAACATGTAGAGTTTCATCTGTGTGTCAGTATTAAGTGTTCAAGTGGCATTTCAATTAAAGTGACGTTAAAACAAGTATATTCATAAAAACAAGACTCAGATAAACGATCTGCTCACTGTCTCCAAATGTCCTAGTTTTTAAGTTTTGACTCAATATTCCAAGTGACTTGTGATAAAGTGATAAAGAATCTCAATGTGGGAATACTAGGGAAACATGAGGGTCATATAGTAAAAAGTGTAGAAAATGTGGGGCCTGCACATTTGGTGTCAGCATGCGCCCTTCACCTCTTCATTATATTAACTGCAACTTTAGTTTACTTTTTTGTGACTAACTGAAACCTGTAACACTTTTACTACTTAAGTTTACTGAATAAGACTTCACAGCAGCCATGTTTTATGGTGCTGTTTCTTTCATTCTTGTGGTTTAATTCAATCTTTTTCAGTATAAATTCTTGCAAACAGTTAGTATGTCTTGAATGGGCTCATCTTTCTCTTATAGACTCATTCACATGAGAAGATGGAGGATTAGGTTGAATTGCATGTCACACCCTTAATTCAGGCACAACACACTAACTTGTTACGTTAATTTCAGATTTGCACGTAAAAGCCAACATTTCATTTCAGATCTCTTGACGGATCCTCTCCATGTTGGAGCCCTGAGTACTTCTACTGCATTTGTGCTATGTTGGAATGAACATTATAATGAGTTCCCAACTGGGAAAATGAACTCAAGTCAGAGCAACAACTAATAGTGTTGGATACACTACTTTGTTAGTTGACATCTTTTTCCTTATAAGCATGATGGACTTAAGTTTATTGTTAGGTTGATGGAAGCAAACTTTATTTATTTACATACTGAATATTATTTTTTGTGATAAGGTAGTAGTTTGTAACCGTTATTGCTGTATACTTACCAGTGGAGTTAGAAAAGTTATGTTTTAGCCGCAACCGTGAGAACAAAAATCAGGTAATCTTAGTGGTTTTAGGGAATGTAAGCGTTTGTGACCAAATCACATGATAACGCTTCAAACACTATAAAGCAAGTTAATACAAATATTGGAAACAGCTATTCATGTGTTGTTGAAACACTTAGTAACACATTGCCTCAAGTGTGCAAGATGTTTCAAAATCACTTCTCAAAGCTCATTAACATCATAGTCAAAATAACTACTGTACTTCCATTACTTTTAGACACTTAAGTCTGTCTACACTCTACAGCAGTGGTTCCCAACCTGGGGGAAGCGCCAAATATCATATTTAGAATTTTTTTATACATGATTGTCACTAAAAGCCTCGTCTCTACATTACAATAAAATATAAAAAGTAATTGATTAATTAATTTGAATACAAATTCAAGTTAGTAGCTATTAAAGGCATAAAAAGACAGAAATGTATAATTCCTTCTTTAATAGAAATGTTTCTTCTGCCCGTAAAGTGTCCAAACCAGGCTTTTCAGTGCATTTTTAAAACATAGTCATTGTCCATGCCGGTTTCAGTTGGATTATTTGTCACAGTTGCTCCGATCAGATCGGTCTCCTCCATTTTGTACGACTTTTGAATCCACATAAACACATCAGCAAAATCCGGCTTACTTTGAGCATGTGTTTTAAACAGTTTAATCCCTTTGTGAATTGTTTCCACTTGCGCCGTCCTTTAATTTCTTCATACAGCAGGAATCCAAATTAATTAATCCTGAGTCCAATAACCATCAAAGTCACTCCAATAGTGCTCCTTAATTACGCGTTCATCCTCCTTTAACAAAATACTTCACATTCATCCAGTTTGTGACAGTAGTTGTAGCATTTTTGAGACTTTGAAACTTTAATTACTGCTGTTGCGGCCCCCCCCCCCCTTGTGTGTGTGTGTGTGTGTGTGTGGGGGGGGGGGGGGGCGCAACTTCCAACAGGAGTCATTTGGGGGGGCTCTTGGGAAAAAAGGTTGGGAACCACTGCTCTACAGTATGTATGGTGCCGGCTGGAATCGAACCAAAGATGTTGTGGTTGGCACCGAGTGCTCGCTATAGTTTCAACAAAAATGTACCTGTGTGTGTGTGTGTGTGTGTGTGTGTGTGTGTGTGTGTGTGTGTGTGTGTGTGTGTGTGTGTGTGTGTGTGTGTGTGACAGGTGACCAGGGTGTGGACAAAAGAAGGGTCAGTGTCCAAGTGCGAGCTCTTTTCTTTCCTCCGTGTCGCCCTCTTCCCAGCAGTCGCTCTCTCTCTCACACACAAACCAACGGACACTGACATGCATGCTTACACACTGACACACATACACATTCAAACAGATCTGTGAGAGGAGAAGAGAGGTGTGTATGAATGGACAGATTAATCAGATTATAGCAGAGACACACTTAAACAGCCTGTTCTCTGGATTAGCTACGGTCCTGCCTACTCCCTGTCAGAATATAAAGTGTGTGTGCGAGGAGAGAAAGAGGAGGAGTCAAGTAAATTAGACAATATATTATCCGACACACATGTATACATTGTGTTTTTTCACATTTGTATGGACATTTTGTGTTTGAGTCGCATTTAAAATCACACATGTTTGTGGAACTAAATAATGGAGGTTTGAAATCCTGCAAAAACAAATGTCAGTGGTCTAATTTAAAGACTAGGAACTAATTGACTGTTTTGGTCTGAGTAGATTTAGCCAATCAGTCATTTATTATGCTTTCTTCTTGCTGACTTATTTCCAAAAATCTTATTGGCACATTTCTGGTAAACACCATTTAACACGACAAGATTTCAAGTGCTGCTTTTGCATGATTCATTGTGGAGAAACTCATTTTGGATTAAATCAATTGAAGAATTGCTGTAGTCAAAGACAGCGCTTAAACGTAGATATCCTGAAAAGATCAAGAGCCCTGACTGAACTGTTAAGCCCCACATGAAAAGGAAAAACAAGTCCATGTGAATATGTGACTGATATGTATTTTACCATGAAGAAGTTTCGATTTCCCCCTCAGAAGTTCAAAGAGTGCTGTTCTTTATGTGCAGCAGGGCGGCATATGGCAGCCAGTGACCAGGGCTTTGTCTGACTATTGACACCAGAGAGATGCAGAGAGGGAGGATGTGAGTGTGTGCGACTGTTCAGGCCGGAGGACAGCCTGACAACAACAAAGGACCAGCTTTAAGCCTGTCTCCTGTGATTTTCCAACTCAGCGAAAAGCTATTGTGGCACTGAAAAAAAGTTAAGTTAAAAAGCTTAGCATGGTATGTGCTAACAACTGCCTGCCGCTTGTGTAATACAAGCAAATACTTTCTGAGCAGTCACAGTCTTTGGAAGGGCAACAGTCTCCGTGTACAACCACAGGGCCGGTCACTGCACCAACATGTCCACCGTAAATTTGCTTATATAAGTGATTGTTTTATTATATGAAGGGAAAGTTACTTTTAAAGGGACAGTTTAGGCCAACATCAACAATATATATATATTTCCTTTAACCTCCTTTAATCTACTCATGGACAAGAGGCCGGTGGCAGGGTGAGATTTAAACAGTAAAGTCGTCCTCCTGTTATCTAGCTGAGCAACCCAGTCTCATGGCATTTCGTGTTCACCAACACGATTTTTAATCTATTGATTCGTGTTCACCAACACGATTTCCCCCTTTTTTTCGTGTTGCACAGCACAATTTTAAAAGCAATGTATTTCTACTGGTAAATGTTTCTTGCCTGCAGCACGTCTTTTTCTCCGGTCGGGTCGTGGAAGACCGGAAGCTGTGTGGTTCATAAAAATATGTTCTTACTCAATATCAAGCCACAATTATTGCTTTTATTTTAAATCGTATAATTTCGGGCTTTTGTTGCCGTCTGTGAGGAAAATAAATGGGGCTCAGAGCCTCAGAATACTGAAATCTGTATTTTTAAATATTTTTTTCCTTCTAATTTGTTATTCTTTTCAAAATAACACACTGTTATTTACTCACCAATAACACACAATTATCCTTGCTTTTATTTATTGGTTTAATTCCATAATCTCGGGCTTTTTTGGCGTCCGTCAGGAACTGAATTTCAAAATAAAAATAACCGGAAACAGACGTAGGCCTATAAGTAGGGCTGTGCGATTATGGCAAAAATCATAATCACGATTATTTGGGTCAATAATTGATATCACGATTATTTTGACGATTATTCATTGACCATTTATTGAACTTTAAAACAAATAATATTTTATCAATAAACAAGATCAATAAATGTGTTGGAGCGCACTTCCAAAACCATACTAAACATATATTAATATGATAAATACAAATAAATTAGACCAAAATAAATTAAATCAAATATGATGCAGTGCACTGTCACAGCCTACTGAAAACTCCTTAACATATAGCCAACATTTTGGTAAAACATATTCAACATATTCCACTCAGTTAAACATTGAAGGCTGGCCAACCGTCATGATCCAGAAGTAACAGGAAATAAATGTTGAACTACAATTTAAGACCAAATAAAAATGTGTTGGCCACCATGACAAATGCTGGTAGGGCTGCTCATGTCATCTCTTAAAGATTTTTTGCAAGAAATACCAGCCTGTTGACATGGTCTGGTTTCAGAGATGAGCGCAGGCAGGTGACAATATTGCCACCTGTACTGAAGACCCTCTCTGAAGAGGAACTTGTGGCAGTGCTGCCACATATGACACAGGCAAAAAAGAAAAGACTCTGAAGAACCCTTTCTTTGCCATTATATAAAAATAGTGTTGCTACAAAAGTATAAATTAGGCTTACTAATAAAACAACTCAGATCTGAAGCTACACAGTAATCTGCTGCAACAGTGCAATAAAAAAGACAACATTAATAGAATCAAACCCATTTTTTGTTGCATTTTATTAGAGTATAAAAATAAATGCCTTTAAAATAGGATGCAAGCAACACTAGTTTCTGAACTGATAATAGACTATAATCAATTTAAACAGAACAGATCTTAATGTTTGCATTCTTATACCATTTTGTACAATAATTATCATGAATAAGTTCAAACAAACTAAAACTTACAGCAGATTAATAACGGTATCTAAATTGAGTTTTTATTATATCAAAAACCTGTTGAAATGCTGCTGTTATTTTTTACCGTCCCACAAAAGCGCGTCGCAGCCTCCAGGAAAGCTTCTTTCATAACTTCGCCGTCTTCGAAAGACTTCATGTGTTTCGCAAGAACGTGACTGACACGATAAGATGCTCTGGTAGCAGCCTTGCTCTTGTTGTTGGGCCTGGTGAAAATGGACTGCTGTGCATTTAGCTGTCCTTTCAGGCCCCTCCCCTTTTGGGAGCGTAGGGCAGAATTAGGAGGGAATTCCGTCTCGTAGCGTTTGTGCACTGTTTTGAAATGCCGCTCCTAAATTACCCTTCTTCGATAAAGCCACGCTCGCATTGCAGATGAGACAGATGGACTTTGAATTGGAATAGATACACAAATAATCATCCTCCCACTCGGAGGGAAAATTATATATTTTGGGCTTTTTTGCTTCTGCCATAATTGCGGTCTTGTGTGTGTGCGGACTGTCACTCCTGTTGACCATCCATGCTGTTGACACGGACAAAGTCAGCGAACTAGTGCACTGCTCACCAGCCACGCCCAGACACATGGCGTGAGCAGTGGCGTAGCCAGGAATTATTGTGTGGGTGGGCCTGGAGAAATGTAGGTGGGCCAGGGGGAGACATATTAAAGGTAGGGTAGGTAAGTTTGAGAAACCGGCTCCAGATACACTTTTTGTTATATTCCATGGAATGCTCTTAACATCCCGATAGCAATGAATATCTGAAGTGCTTTGACAAAAAAATCCATAAAAAAATTTCATCTGTGGAAGCCGTAATAAAGTAAAAAGTACAACCAATCCGTTTAGCCGGGCCGGCTAAACGGATTGGATTGCCACCTTGTCTGTAAGCCTTCCATCTCGTGCACGCACAAATGTATCTGGTGCCGTCATTGGGCGTGCATTGCAGCAGTACTTCAATGACTCGCCAGCAACAGGCGGCCACTTTCACCAGTCTGCTGACGTCATGAGGAGGTGCTCTGTAAGGAAGTCTGAAGGAAAGGGCGGATTCTTTTCGGCTGTGTACTTTCAAATTTTAGTGCACTCGAGCCGGTTTCTGAAACTTACCTACCCCACCTTTAAGCGTGGGGTCTGAGCTGAAACTTCATTAATGATTTTAATGATTTTTTAATGCACTAATAGAAGCATAAATTAGCAGTGAAAACAAAAAACATAGGCACGGCGGCCTCAGAATGTGTGTAAAACTGACATCCACATAGGGTACACAACGGTACTACTACTTTTATCGATAGCGCTTATGCTCCAGGTTCAGTACCAACCACATCATAAAGTACGCGGACCATACAACAGTGGTGGGACTCATCAGGGACAACAACGAACAGGCCTACAGGGAGGAGGTGAAACATCTGACAGACTGGTGTAACACCAACAACCTGATCCTGAATGTCGATAAAACAAAAGAGATCATTGTCGACTTCAGGAACAAAAAGCACTGTCACCCACCACTCCACATCAACGGCACAACAGTGAAGACTACAGACAGCACCAAGTTCCTGGGGGTGCATATCACAAGCAGTCTGACCTGGTCCACTCACACAACATCACTATTTAAGAAGGCACAGCAGCGCCTACACTTCCTGCGCAGCTCCCCCTTCCCATCCTCACCACGTTCTACAGAGGAACCATAGAGAGCGTGCTGACCAGCGGCATCTCCATCTGGTCGAGAGACTGCAACGCCAAAGACTGGAAGTCTCTGCAGAGAGTGGTCAGGACAGCAGAGAAGATCATCAGAGTTTCTCTCCCTCCCATCAGAGACACCGCTCAGAAACGCTGCCTGACAAAAGCCCAGAACATTTTGAAAGACCCCACTCATCCTCACCATGCTCTGTTCTCCCTGCTGCACTCCGGCAAGAGGTTCCGCAGCATCAAGAGCAGAACAGCCAGATTCTGCAATAGCTTTTTCCCCCAAGCCATCAGACTGCTGAACAGCAAGTAGACCAGTAACACAGAGATTACATTACGCTGTGTAAAGAGCACATATTTGTTATATAGTATGTCTATTTTATTTATATGTATAGTAAGTCTTTATATTTTAAAGGCACACTTTATCTTTAATTTTATCAGCACCACGTCACTATTATTTATTTATATGTACAATTTTAGCAAGTTTTTATATTGTCCTGTTCCTGTAAGCCAGTACAACGAAATTTCGTTTTAATAGTACACTCTGTGTCTTGTTGAAATGACAATAAAGTATGTCTATGTCTATGTCTTATCCTGTCCTTTAACATTACTTTTATCGGTTCTTTTGGAGAAAAAAATAAAGTAAACTAACTAAACAAATTGTGAACAAAACTAACATTGCTTTTTATTTCAATTAAATACATAATATTTCACATCAAAAGAAACAACAATGTTTTAACAAATCGTATTAAATAATGTGATGACAGAATTGTAAACAGAATAGCTGAAACTTTAACAAAATAAATAACTCAGTTACCTCTAATCATTAACCCATGTTTGTATAATGTAGTTAACTCCGTGTGTTGCTGCTAGCATACATAACATACCTGACGTGGAAACGTTACTCGTGGATGGAGCTACAGAGCTGCTAGAAAGACAGTCGAACCCGGTGCATTTCTCCGTCTGAATGTGGTGCACTTTTGCTAAATGTTTAAACAAATTGCTCGTGTTACCGCCCTTACATGCTAAACTCTTATTCCACTTTTGGTAACGAGTATTGTCCACATCGACACGGCTATAGTTTAACCACACCTCGGAGCGCGTTCTCTCCGCCATCTCCTCCGTGTGTGTGTGTGTGTGTGTGTGTGTGTGTGTGTGTGTGTGTGTGTGTGTGTGTGTGTGTGTGTGTGTGTGTGTGTGTTGCTGCATGTAGCAACTGCGTGTGTGTAAACTGCCCCGCCCCCTCGCTCATTCACTCACGGCAAAAGTTACTTTACTTACTATAAAAACTCACGGCAAAAAAATGCACCCCCTATTCCATTGTCATGAAGGTGGAATCTAACTATATCCAGAATACGTTTGATTGGATCCAGGCTAGAAACATGTTTATTTCTGCTGTAAATTTGGGCATTTTAACATGGGGGTCTATGGGAATTGCTCCTTTTTGCATCCATCCGGCGGCCACTAGATGAACTGCAGTTTGTGGCACTTCCTTCTGGGCTTCCCGGCTCTGCGCTATGAAGCGCTGATTGGCTGTGGGTGGGCCAGACGTGCATGTGGGTGGGCCATGGCCCACCCGGGCCCACCCACAGCTACGCCACTGGGCGTGAGGCCCGCCAATCACAAAGCTTTGATGCGTTCAAGTGCATTATTCTGGCACGGGAACATTATGTTACAGGACATTAACGATAAAACTGAATATTGTTGTTCTATTTTTAGACACATCTCGCGATCGACTGGGAATCTCCCCGCGACCCTTCTTTTTAACTAGTTGCTGCTCTTGTTCTGACATCTTCGCTTGCGCTGAACACTCACAACACATGTCACTCCCACGTGGCCGAGTGGGCTTTTAGGGAGGGGCGAAAGCGCACCCAGCAAAATAATCGTATTTTGTCAATTATGCTGTTTTCCTAATCGTCGCAAACCATAATCGTAATCGCGATTAAAATACGATTAATTGCACAGCCCTACCTATAAGGGACATTTCGAGCATCATTGTGATTGTCAACATTTCTGAGTTTAGGATGGCCGAAGACACTACACTATCCATAATCCCCAGCTATCATTTAGGACTACAGTCCCCGTAAGGTTACGCAGAGCGTCAAACAGCTGTGTGAAATGGAATGAAACCACGCCAGACTATCCAAAACTGGAATCGAACGCCCCCCCAGAACTACACATGCTGCCTATTGTGTTTCGCAAAATGTTCTATGGGACGTCTCTACTGAATGTTTTCGTTTTTCCCACAATTAGAAGTTGCCAGTATTAAACACATTGGTGTTATCAAATGTAAAACATATAATTAATAAATGGGTGAACATCGCTTGTGTCCATAATGCGCAGCATTAATATATACCCACATGACAGCTCATTGTTACTTTGTAATTCTACTCCACTACAATTCAGAGGTTAACCTGGTATTTTTACTCCACTACACTTATTTGAGTTACTTTGCAGATTCTGATTAATTATGTGAAATATAAACAACCCTTAAATCAGACTTTAGTTACACCTGAGTAAAATGTAGGTAAGGTGATTGTCAAGTGCCAACAATCAGGAAAGAGATTTGATAGTTGGTGCTTGAGAAGACTAAACATTTATCTGCAATTGACATGAATGGAAACGAGTAATAAAGTATATTCATTACTCGTTATTCTCTACTAATAGTTCATTAAAGACTGTATATTATGGCTATTTTGCACATCCCTTTCAAAATTTTCAAAGGTTTATTGACATATCATTATACACAACTACGGTGTAGTTATGCAATGAATGAAAAACTTGGGTCACAGGTTCCTCAACAGTGCATTACAAGACATCTATCAATATGTGTGTACCTCCACCATTAAACTGTCATATTCTGCACATTTCTTATTCTATCTACATACATAAGAGTATAATTCATATGTATAATATCAGTTAAAATAAGTGCTTCAACATAGTTAACATTGCAGGAAAGCAATATATTAGACGTTAAGTACTTTGTCAGGCTTAATATTTATCTGTAGATAGATACCCCCAAAGTTTTTTTCTTATTTAAAAGAAGACCTTAATCTGTTATTTAATGTTTAAATAAAGGTTAATTCGTTTTTCTGTTTTGCACCTCCTCCTATTAATATCTTTGTACATCCTGCACTAAACTGTTTTATTGTAGAGATCACTTATAGTATCTTCTTGATTTTTTATATTTTATATTTCTATATTTATACTTTCCCCCTATGAAAGTATGTAATCTTAATATTTTTTTAATCAAATATAACACATCAAAACAATAATTAAATAACGTGCTTTAACCACTAGGAGGTGCACACAAGCTACACACAGCCATAATAACTTTGTATTATTAGTGTAGGACACTTATGTATGTACAACATCTGAAGATGTGTAGTTTTATTCATGCTTTCACATAATTTTACAGCATATTGCTATACTATTTCAGACTCAGTATTTACATTCTTATATTCAAAGAAAATCAGTAATATCTTTAAAAACGACAGTCCTTTTATATCAGCTGTGCACCGTTATGGTGTAAATATAACCTATCTATGAATTAGATCAAATGTAAAAGTCAGCCGAATTAGTGTTGATACTGCAAGGAGACGTATTGTGTGAAGAGAAATTGAAGATGTTGTTTAATTGTTGATATATTTATGATCCACGTCAAGTATTCAGTTTCGGCGGCATTTCTTCAGTTTTTCCAAAGGTCTTCTCCTCAGGGCTCTATAAATAAAGAACTACGGCAGATCTGTAATATGTAATGCTGCCGAACCGTGTATTACAATGCCGTTATGTGATGACTTTCAAAGAGAAAAGCAAGAGCACTCGGAATTAAGTATTATTTTATTATTTTAAAATGTTTTCCGGATTTCATATCATATAAACACCAAATCCCAGCATGCATTGCGGCTAAAACATCCAATCAGCGATCTTAAAACCATAGCTGAGGATCTTGGGTAATCGCTCGAAATGCCTACGTCTGTTTCCGGTTATTTTTATTTTGAAATTCAGTTCCTGACGGACGCCAAAAAAGCCAGAGATTATGGAACTAAACCAATAAATAAAAGCAAGGATAATTGTGTGTTATTGGTGAGTAAATAACAGTGTGTTATTTTGAAAAGAATAACAAATTAGAAGGAAAAAAATATTTAAAAAATACAGATTTCAGTATCCTGAGGCTCTGAGCCCCATTTATTTTCCTCACAGACGGCAACAAAAGTCCGAAATTATACGATTTAAAATAAAAGCAATAACTGTGGCTTGATATTGAGTAAGAATAGGCTTGTTTGAGACGCGTTATGGCTCGCCTCGAAAGTAGACGAGAATAGCCGATCGCAGCCGTGGGAGGTCTCAAAAAGCTCGCCTAAAGTCGGACAGCTCGGAGTCGGCTTCGTCTTCTTCTTCTTCTTCTCTCGGATTTTTGGCGGATTGCAAACAACTTTAAGGTGCATACCGCCACCTCCGGAGTCGTCTTGACTCGGTTTGCATTTATAAAGAATGCACACATGTGTTTAATCGTTAATGTCAGATATGTACTAAGTAAATGCATTTGTTCCTGCTCAAGATTAGATTCAACTTTATTGTTATTGCACAGATTACAAGTACTGAGACAACGAAATGCAGTTTAGCTTGTTCTAACTAACTCATTATGCTGCTGTCAAATCCGTGTTTCAGTGCTGTACGATACCAGTCACCTCTGTGGAAACATTGGTATAACTGCCTTTTTTAATTTATATTTGAGTGTTGTATGTTTTTGTAATAATGGACCAAGAGTCTCTTTAAATAAAGATGATTAACCAGGTGCAACAAGCAGTAAAGTGAAAAGTAATGTACACAATAGACAGAATAAAATATAGAATGAATTGAATGATGAATAAACAGTGAGGGGTATGAATACACTAGATATCAGCCTGTGAGCAGTATGAACAGTGTGTATGAATATGCTAAGATATATAAAGTATGAAAACGGTAAGCAGTGCAAGTATAGTATAACATATATAGATATTAATTTCATGATGATAAACATTGTGGAACAATGATGAAAAATGGGAATGCATGTGGCGACGTAAAACTGACACAAAACAACAACAAACTTTTGCCGAGCCAATTGGAGAGTTTCATCAGCAGCACGGGGTAAAAACCACCAATGAGCGCTCAGCTCGAGATACCAGCGAGTCGTTTCCCATCAAGCATTTCGCTTCCGCAGCCCATGGAGAGGAACTGCGCTGCCTCGCCTCGCCTCGCTCTCAAGGCTGCGGGCGTCTTTGTCCCGCGAGATTTCAACGTCTCATGTAGGCGAGCCTCCAGAGCAAGTCGGACAAAATGACTAACCATCATGCAACGCACTAGCAAGACGTTGATCGCAACTGCGCAGGTCTCGCTTGTCTCAAACAAGCCTAACATGTTTTTATGAACCACACAGCTTCCGGTCTTCCACGACCCGACCGGAGAAAAAATACATTACCAGTAGAAATACATTGCTTTTAAAGTCGTGCTGTGCAACACGAAAAAAAGGGGAAAATCGTGTTGGTGAACACGAATCAATAGATTAAAAATCGTGTTGGTGAACACGAAATGCCATGAGACTGGGTTGAGCTGAGTGGATGCATGCTTATTTCTGCAGAGTGATGCGGATTGTGCGTGTAGTTTGACAGAAGGAAAACAGTTCCTATATCACTCACAACAAGATCTCTGGATGATCTTAAATTCATGTTTTCCAAAAGAGACTTTATGGTTACGTTTTTACCACAAGCTGATTGCGATCTACATAAATTGTATCAGAAATAAGGCTAGCTTTAGAAGCTAATGGGGATCCAGATAAGACATGTATGAAGACATCTCTACGGTTACAGTAATATCAGCAACACTGTAGCTTATATTAACATGGGGTTGACTTGTTTTCTTTCCTATAACTCTACTTTAGTTAGCAAGGCTGTAACCTGTGTGTGTGTGTGTGTGTGTGTGCGTGCGTGTGCGTGTGAGTTTGTGTGCTAATGTGCCTCAATGTTAACACTTAATACAGTCTGTCCTCTGTAATTTGTTGCACATTTCTGATCATATCATCCAATTTCACCATCTTGTGTGTTTATACGAGACTGTAAACCAGATGAGTTTCTTTGATGACTACTTCTACACTCCCAGTGGTCGAGTGGTCTCTAAATGACACACACACTCACACGCACGCAAGCACACACGCACACACACACACACACACACACACACACACACACACACACACACACACACACACACACACACACACACACACACACACACACACACACACACACACACACAGTTTAGCAGTCAGGCAGGGGTAACCGGGACTAAATCCAGACTGGTGGTTTCTCTCTCTAGCTATAAATACCCCTCTGCTTAAAACAAGATCACACACACACACACACGTACGTTTATGCTCATGTACGGAACAAAAACATTTGTTCACAAGCAAATCAAAACACAGACTAATAAAACACATATACGTAGCTTATGCACATATAGACACACATTCCCTCTCGCACTTGCATAAAAAAAACTCACACACACACAAATACTCACACACAAATACTCACGCACAAAGAGATGGCTTTGGCCTCAGAGGAGGATAGCTAAGCGGTCTATGATTATGGGGTGTGTCTTTGTCTCATTTAGTGGTTCCACGAGGAGACAGTCTTCTGCTGCGTCAGACGAATACACACTCACACACACACACTCTCTCAGACACACATGTATATGCAAATACCAACGCACAAAGAAATCCTTCAGCTTGAATTTGGTGGATTGCTCTGTAAGGGAACTGAAAATGTAAACAATTCTGCCAATGAGCCACACTGTTGCTTACGTCTTGCTTTGCCATCGTTTGTGGTTAGTGAGAGGAATTTACAAGAGTTTTTTGTTAGCTGTTCCATAATCTTATGCTCTTGTCACTTAACCTTTATCGATCCTAGATCAATTGCTGGTTGGACAAGGGGGGTACGTAAAGGTTGGCTAGCGTTAAATTACTTTTATCTGCCATGGCTCTGATCCAAATCAAATTATGACATGATACTTGTGTGTATGGCGTTACTTCATTGTGAGGGAAAACATTTTTAGGAGGCATGCGATTTGAATGAATTGGACAACCAGGAAATGCTTCTCAACACGAGCCGATTATCAATTCCCTATTTGAGATGATACAAAGCAAGTCAAAATAACCAAGGCAATTGTTGTGCACACTAGATATGAATATCATACTGTAATCATTCAATCTGTTCTCCCAGAATCTTGTCTAGAAAAAACAACCACACATATAAATATTAAATCACTCAACATCAGAATGTGCTATATTTCATTCCTCTTTTATTTTGGAAAAATATTGCGCTGTTTTCCAGTAATAAAAATGACAGGCTCTGTACATACGACTTATTTTCTTAAATACAACACAGTCACAGGGGTCTCAAGTGCCTAACACATACATACATGCATACATACTTACATACATACATTATCTGCCAAATAAAAACAATACAACTTAAATTAAAACAGGTTTAACAAAATAAATCACAACAAAATGGAACACAAATAATTACATAATTAAATTAAAAGAAGACATCTTTCTTTAGATAACAAATAAAATTAAAAGCAAATGATGCTAACCAACGGCAGGCAGGTGTCCTTCAATTGGCTAATAGTGGAAGACTGGGAGTGAAGGGAGTGGGCAGTGCATACATGTGACACCACACACAGGTATCATCACCTCTTCTGTACACACACACACACACACACACACACACACACACACACACACACACACACACACACCACACACACACACACACACACACACACACACACACACACACACACACACACACACACACACACACACACACACACACACACACACCACACACACACCACACACACACCACACACACCTTCATAGTGCAATGAGGTCTTGGCAGTTAAGACTAATTCTTTATAGCTTGGCTTACTTGGAAACACAACATCACCAGAGAATAATTTGACTTATTTTGAGTAATTTTGTCAATTAATTGTGGCCAAACGAGCTGCCAGAAAATAAATCCAATTGGATAATTACACTTTAATTATGTTAATTATTCAAAGTGGCTCTAGTAGCATAACAGTTTCTAGAAACAGTGTTGCCAAACCAAGTATATTATACAATTATGTTTTGTCTGATGTTTCTCTCATGCCTAATGCTGTGTTTCCTGAGTTGCCCTGCCCAAAACATTGCCCTGTGTATCATAACCTTCAGGGGTCAGGGGGCCAGTATGGCCCAACAGGATCCATGTTGGATCAATCTGCAGTCACTACTGGAGTCTTCAGTTCTCTATTTTTCTGCTGAGAACCAGCTCAGCCAACATTGTCTGTCAGTGCTGCAGAGTCATGCACAGCTGCCGTACAAGTCCCACTTTAATTGAATTAATTAAAGCGGCTGTAAATTCATACTTATGCTACGTTTCAAGTACGAGCGAAAAGCATTAGGATAAAATTAATCAGGTACATTTTCTATTTTTTATGCCGTAAACCAATCATCTGTTTTTATTTCACCATCTCCTTTCCTCTAAAAATGGAAGAAAACCTGTATTTACCCAGATGACTATTATTAGGGCTCGGCAACACTTTAGCAATGATTCTGAGACACTGTTGCTTTTGTTGCTCGTATTGTGAACATAGCATCACTCAGCAGCACTGCACAGAACATGAACTGTCCAATATCAATAGCTTTTACACTGAATTGTAAAACCACAACACATAACAGTAGTACAACAGTACTTCAAAAGTTCTCAGTACTCCAAGGTACTACACTGTTCATTCAATCAGTACTTCAAAGGTACTACAATATCATCGGTCAACATCCAAGTCGATACTCCATAGTTCATCCAGGTACGAGCAGTAAATCTTCTGTACAACGTTTGTACTTGTGCTTCATCCAAAGCACTGAGTCAGCATTACACCTTACATCCATTCCAGGTCAACAACGTCAAGTATTCACCCGTAGTACTACTGTAGTACTAAATCCTTGCCAAGTCGTTACTGACTCTGACGCACTGGCTCAGTAGCACCTTGGCTCAAAGTCCTCCGGTAAATCCCAGGGAACAGCAGCAAACAGCAGGAGTAAAACCTCCCAGAGACAAGTTGAGCTCTACTGCTCAGGGCTGTGTGTGGACCGACCACAGGGAACTGGTCTGGTATCATACCTGTGAGACAGAGAGGAAAAATCTGATTTTAGTATGCTGCAGAAAGTTGCAATCAATTACTATACAGTTGAAACTCCTTATAGTTAATTATTGTTAAACCCATTTTTTATATATCGTTTTTTTTCAGGCCTTGTTAAAGGTACTTTATATGAATAACGCACAATGCTGCATTAAAGTCTATTAACAAATTGTATTTTTACTTCAGTCAACTAATTTCCAGAGTATTATGGTGTTTAAAACATTCAATACAATTCAGTAAATAACGTAGCTGCCCATTTCTTTTTGTGTGTGTTCTCACCTCTGTAGCGATGATACATTCATCTTTCTGGTCCGACATGACGTAGACGGACTGGTATTTGGTGTCGTTGGTACACTGGTACCTGTTGTCACTAGGATTGTGGTAGTCAACATCACTGCTGGACTGGTATTTGACGTCACAGGTTGACCTGTATTTGATGTCACTGCAGGACTGGTATTTGAGTTCACTTGCTGCGTGATTGTTCAGTTCACTGGATGACTGATATTTTGCTTCACTGCAGCTCGGTGACTCTTCTACTTGATTCATTTCTGATGCGCTGCTGTGGGACAAAGAAGAACACAAACCGTTTAGGAAAAGACATCCTTCACACAACACTATTTCATTTAGGCTATGCATTTTGAGGCATGCACAAAACTAAATGTCCAAGCAGTCTTAAATATAGTTAGTATGTACCTGATTTGTCTCTTTCTGCACTGTTCTTCTGAGTGAGACTCGTCCAGCATCTCACATTTGACCTCTGGCTCCTCACGCTGCTCTTCTTTACACAGCGGCAGCTCCTCAGACCGCACCTCGTGGACCAGGTTATACTCCACGCTGGAGTAGCGACTCTTAAAGCCGTTCTTCTCCGATCCGTTGAGTCCGCTGATACCACTCAGACCCCCCAGTGACCCGGCCAGGTCCGAATGGTAATCTGCCTTCTTGTTGTTGTTTTAATCGATGTTGTCATCATAGGGCCCAATTCCTTGGTTCCCAAGTCACTGCGGAGGCAATTGTTGGTGGTCGTCAAGTTGTTCATGGTCTCGTGGCTGTCGCTGTGGACACTGTCGCCGTGGTGACTTTGCCTGTCCTGCAGCTTGACCCGAACGAAGACCACCAGCACCGAGCAGCCGATCAGGATCACCAGAACGAGGAAGATGCCGGCACACACTGCTGTCCAGGGGAATCCGCTGTCGTCATCCTCCTCATCTTCAACATTTTCACTCTCTGGAGAAGAATAACGGCGATCCGGTCCGTCCACAACCGGCTGACCCTTGGGGACCTCAGGTAACAGGAACTGGCAGTTGTGGCCCCCGTAGCCCGGCACACAGGCGCAGACGTAGCGTCCGCCACGCTCATGGCAGGTGGCTCCGTTGTGGCAGGGGTTGTGATGGCAGCGGGAGATGGGGGAGCTGCAGTTCTCACCAGTATATCCTACAGAGGGAGCAGAGTTTAAGATATTAGAACAAAACTTATATGAAACTAAAATGAAATCTAATTATTGTAATCCCACTAGGCATATATGTGGAGTGCTGTCATACCTGGAGGGCAGGTACAGGTGTAGCCGTTCACTCCCTCCTGACAAGTCCCTCCGTTATCGCAAGGGAAGGACAGGCAGTTTCCAGAGAGGCTGCTGCTGTCCGCACAGTTAGGGCCTGAAAACCCGTCGAGACACTGACACATGTAGGAGTTCACCAGATCCACACATTCTGCACCTGCAGAGGCAAAGACAGGGGATTAGTCTCCAGATATTTGTTATAGATTTAGGTTTAATTGTTCAACAGAAACACAGAATACAACGCACCGTTCAAACAGGGGTTGGAGGAGCAGTGGTCGATTTTCTTCTCGCAGTTGAAGCCAGCGTATCCCATCGGACACTGACAGAAGTAACCACCCTCAGGGTTATCAGCACAACGCCCGCCATTGAAGCAAGGCCCGTCGGCACAGGTGTTGGCACTTAATTCACAGTTTTTTCCATAGAAACCAGGTGGGCAGGTGCACTTATAGCCGTTATCGTTGTCCTATATTGGCAATAATGAAAAACGATGGTTACACACAGGCTTGTATTCAGGTTTGAATATCAACAGGGAAATAAACGTTAACAGAAAGTTTAATAAGGTCATGCAGAAAATTGAAATAAATTTGAATATACATATTCTTCACGTTTTGTCAAAAGTTCTGCACAACATTTCTAGCAAATGTTATTAACACATTGTGCAGATGTTTGTCTGATTCTTGTTCCCATGAATATGATTGTTTTTATCAACATTTTGATTAATACTCACAGTGCAGCTGCCTCCGTTGCGACAGGGGTTTCCTGAACATTCGTTGACCTCAATCTCACAGTTGGCTCCACTGTATCCAGGCAGACAGGAGCATGTGTAGCTGCCCTGACCCGTATTGGTACAGGTAGCTCCATTTACACAGGGCTTATGGTGCGTACAATAGTTCAGATCTGAAAGAAATCGAGACGCAACATTAATAAACTACACAGCAAATGTGTGTTAACAAAAAGGGCTGATTTAATGCCAACAAAGTAGTAAATCTCTCAGTAAACTCACCCTGGTTGCAGAAGAGCCCGCCCCATCCCTCCTGGCAGTTACATTGCCACGGCTGTTGGCAGGTGCCATGGAGGCAGCCTGGGTAACGGATGCAGTCGTCACAGTAACGCCCACTGAAGCCCACGCGACACCTGGGAACATCAATTAAATACTGTTAATAACGTTCTTTGTGTTTATGATCTGTCTAAGAAACTCCCAGATATAGTGTTACATTTGTATTGTCTGCGTTACTTACTTGCACTCTCCAGGTTTCTCACAGAAGCCATGTTCTTCATCACAGCCAGGAAGACAGATCGCTGCAAGGAGGAAACAGATAGAGACAGGTGAATATCGGGGAATCCAGCATTGGAAACAAACACATGTTTGCCCTCCTTCAGTCTTCCATTCAGAAGGGCCTTTTCAATCTGCTGCCTGCCTGTCTGCCTTAATGTTTGTCTGCCTTTCAAATGTGTTAAGCTGCTCACCTGTCTGTCTACAGTCTCGTCACAGAGACCTAATAAAACAGACAGACGCCTGTTGCTTCACTTCAGGGTCATTAGATCAGCTGGAATATTGGTATCTACAAAGCTGAAGAAGTTCCTGGAAAGGTTACATTTCAGCTTCAACATCCTGAAGGGAGCTTCGGTCACCAAACGGGGGAACCAGCCAACAAGCCCTCTCCTTTAACATGGTGGCTCACCAACACAAAAGCATCCCACACAAAGCCTCCTTTCTCCCCTTGACTGTGGGTCAGAAGTCCCTTTTCTCACCCTTGGCCCCTCTCCTCTTCTCCTCCCTCTCTCCCCTCCTATTTCTCATCCTCCTCTTCTCCCTTCCTCTTCCATCAACCTTTCCCCTCTCTTGTCTTCTTCCTCTCCTCTTCTACATTCATCCTTTCCCTCCTCCGCTCCTCCCGTCTCTCCTCACTCCCCTCCTCCTCCCCCCAGGGCCAGCTGGTCTGTGTGGAGCTAACCACCAGACAGCTGCTCCATTGTCTCCTCTCACCGAGCAGCTGCCCCCTCCACAACAATACACAACCCCGTTCGGCCAATCACCGGCCCGGGCCGCAACAATACAGGACCCCCACTTGGCCAATCGGGGAGGAGGTTTTGGGGCGAGGAGGCCCCAGTGGTCTAATGGAAGGCACGCGGCGTGTGAATTACTGAGGAGCCACTGCGGCTCATTAGAAAGGAGGCCTCTGGTGCTATGGGATAACTAACTGACGCCTGTTGCACACGGGCCCCGCATTAGGAGATAGAAAAAGTCCCTCAACAATGAAGACAGGCCAGTGATTAACTCTGAGAAGTAATTTATAAACTTTTCAGAAATCCTTTTCCTCATTGGTATTAGTTTGAAGCTCATAGTTCTGAGATTTGCATACAACACTCTTGAGCCAATAGTGAGTGCTCTCTTAGAAGTATTCTGAGATGAGAAGCTTTATGTAAACAGCAGCACCTCATAACGGTCCTGGCCCTTCAGCTTATCTGTCCCACAAGCAGCTGCCAGAGAACTTAAATATTAACTAGGGCAATCATACAACGGTTCACTCTTATCTCCTATTTATGGCAGGTCCTCATGTTGCTCCATGGAGCCTGAATGATTGAGAGTTTGATTAAATAGCAAGCCAACTCACGTTCAGTGCAGTACGCTCCCTTCCAGCCAGAGTTGCATATGATCTCTCCGCGCTCGCCGCAGCTGAAGTGGCCGAAAGCATCGTCTCTGGGTCGGCAGAAGACGGAGCAGCCTTCGCCGTAGTAGTGCTCATCACACAGGAAACGGTAAGCGTAACGCAGCTCGGTTCTGCCGCCTGTCTGCATATCCTTGGACCACTCCTCTCCCACAGTGAGGTGACGCTGAGTGGTGGTCCTGCTGATCAGGCGCTCAGGATTGTCTGCAAAGGGCAAAGACACAGCTTGTTATTGGTCATATCTTGTTACTGTCAGTGTTATGATTGAATGTTCTGCAGAACAGGTGTGATATGAGAGCAGACATTGTCATAAATGATTTATTATATAATTTGTTTTTCTTTTCTATATTTAGATATATGATAAAAAACAGTCACTCATGTTTGGAGGTGGTTTACTGCCGGTAATACTTTTAAATTGTTTAAAGACAGTAAACAGCACCTGGTGACCACCAGCTTTTACCTTATCTCCACCACCACGGACACACACTGATGTGGTCAGTTAGTCATCATTAATGCAGTGATAAGAGCAGGACATAAAGATAACAACAACTAATATCACACTGCAGGGGCTAATCTTAACTGGCACCTGCAGAAACTGTGGGTGGTCTTTATCCTAAGAGATGTTTAACAAACCTCCAGGTGTAGAAAAGTTTGACACATATAAAGACCTTTATACTGAAATCTTAAGATTGACATGCTCATAAGTAAAAGGCTAGATAAATAATATAACATGTCATTTACTTATATATTTGTAGAAGAGAAGTGTTTATTTTGGTCATATTAGGAGTGTAGGCAGAATGTATCTAAAATATTAATCAAACCCCATGTCGCCCTGAGTGTGCACTTTGTGAAAAACATGCTACTGAAAGAAAACAAAGCCACTATTAGCCTTATGGCCTGTCTTTGAGTTACACTGGTGCCTTCTCTGGCTGCCACCCACCTGTTGCCAGGTCGTCCAGGGAGTCAGTGTGCAGGGCTTCAATGATCAGTGAAAACGTCCCCTGAGGAGAGAGACAGAGAGAGAGTCAACAGCTGCTCGGCCTGGAGGCTCCCTCCCTCCGCAGAGCAGCAAAGGGCCATAGGAGGCCTCCCAATAAACTTCACAGCCTAATTCCCGTGTTGATTAGGGGCCTAATAAGGGCTATACCTGCTCATTTTTCACACCCCTGCTACTATCACACTCTGACACTGCCGTAAAACCAAACGAGACGGAATTTCACGCTGCGCTGCCAATGATGTGCCAACTCAGAGGATGTTAATTTTCCTACCACGCCTGGTCGGAGGAGAGGAGCGTTTGGTGAAAACACCCCCCCCCCCCCCCCCCCCGCTACTCCACACACACGCCCACCTCCCCTCCCCGTTTTATCCTACCAAAGAGCACAGAAATACTACAATAGCCCCTCTCACACAGTGCTGACAAAGACCCTCACAAGTGTTGAGTTTGGGAGCATCTGTTGCGTTTTGCACTCTTCAAAGCTAATGTGTCCCACTGGAATAAGACTATAATAACTTCACAGTCTCACAGTTATACTCCTTAAACATCATAATGCAGACCACATGACATATATCACAGTAAAAACTATCAATTCAATGCATAATAAGTGAACATTATACAGTAATTAGCATGAAGTGATTCCCATGGGGGCAGAGATACAGTAATGCATGATCATTAGAGGTCTTACCGGCCATGTGAAACCGAAGGGGAATCGGATTGGGTTGGTGAAGCTTTCGGCGTTGGTCTCCGGCACCTGGAAAGAGTTGGAGCCGAGGACGGGAGTCACAGCCCCGCCGTATGTGCAGGGAGGCTCGGGGGAGACATTGGCCTGGTAGTGCTTCAGACAAACCCGAAAGAAAGTCTTGCACTCACACTGCTGGTGCTGGCTCTGAGCAGAGCCTCTGGGGCAGCAGTTTGAGTTCCCCTGTATCCCTTTCTTGTTTAGAAACTCCTGCAACTTCAGCTCAAACATTCCGGAGCACAACACCTAAAACACACAAGCAGCAGTGTGTTTGAGAAATCCATAAAAGTGTGCAAAAACACACACAACGTAATAGCTTTACACATTATCATACTCTTGTTGAACTTACCTGGCAGGTGAGTGAGGAGAGAGTGACAACCAGTAGCAGACACAGGCGTCCCATTGTGTTGACAGCCCTTCAACAAGCAGTGAAAGCTGCACAAATCCGTAGCCCGGATCAAACACTCATGGAGAAAGTGTTTTTGTTAAAAAACCTTCCCGATATGTCACAGTCAAGGTGAGGGAGGATGAAGTGAAACTTTTTCTGTGGTGCGTCTGTCTTCTGCCCCTCTATTAGTCCATACGAGGCACGAGTTTTTGACAGAGCGAGAAAAAAAAAGTTTTACAGTGTAAAGTAATCCTCAGCGGAAGGATCCCCTTGGAGAAGCGTGAATGAAATCCTCGATGAAAATGTAATTCCAGTCAATCGCTGTAGGATGAATATTTCGACGGCCTTGTTTATTTTCGCACTTGATTGATAATGATATGCTGATGCTAAATATCCGTGTCTCTGTGGCGCTCTCTCGGATAACAGTGCGTGTGTCTGATGGGTCTCCTGCCCTGCACAGGGTTTTATACCGGGCCAGCAGGCGAAGGGTAATAAGATGCAAATGAGCCCCTCGGCTCCTCTTCTTCCCCTCCCTCCACCACCACCACAAGTCCGCCCCGGGGCCATCACAAAGAAAGAAGAGGGGGGGAGAAGGGGTGCACACAACTTTTTCTAAACCCGCCCCCCCTCCTCTCTTTCTCTCAAAGGGACAGACCAAATGGCTAGTGAGCTGTTAAATGTGCAACAACCCCTTGCTTCCCCTGATGCCTCCCTCCTCCACAACATGGCACATTTACATTCCGACAAATTCTTTAACCTCTGCACGAAATCCTCCACATCTCAGCATCAAGTGATTTATACACAGGCAGTGAGACGGTGGCATCTCATATTTGGGGTTATGCTGGTGGAGCCTTGGCTGGCCTGTTTCCCTGCATGGCCAGCCGGCAGCCTGCCGACCCAACTGCGTTACAACGACCATCTGCTCCGCCACATTCCTATGGTGTTACCCCTGCCGTGGTTTTCACATTTTCACACCCCCAAAACAAGTCGATTTATTCCTAATACCTTATCTTTTTTTCTTAGTTGTTTGTCCTAAAATACACCTTGTCAAGTCCGGCTCTACGTGATGTATTATGTCATCTTACATAATGTGTTAATGCTGGTCTGATCTACTAATTAAATGAGAAATTTAAAAAAATGGCAGATCGTTAAATGCTTGTTGTTTATCTTAAATAATTGGATTGTCATATAACTGTATGCCAAGAGGTTTGGACTAATTTATAGTTCACTCATAACTTCGACTCTATCGTGATGACCAAAATTAACATTGTCTGTATTTATACTCCTAAATTATATTTTTAGAAATTTAAATGGGTTTAATATCAGCTATTTTTATGTAGTTTTAAGGAGGTTAAACGTTTGAAATCATGCGTAAAGACGCACGAAATTACGCACACTCTGGCTGCAGGCCAACACACCTCCACTCTTTTGACCGCATGCCTCTGGATTTTCTTAGACTATATCATGCTGTTAGGTAGAGCCAGTAAAAAAACTTGGTGGTGTGTCACTCGCGTGGCTGTCATTAAGGGACTTTGTGAGGAGAAGGAGGGGGAGGAGGAGGAGGAGGAGGAGGAGGAGGGGAGCCGTAGAGGGAGTAAAGTTTTTTCTTTGTGCTTTCAGCTGTATGGTAATTGGGACGGCAGCACCTGCTCTCCCACATAATAATACAACACCAGAGAGAGAGAGAGAGAGAGAGAGAGAGAGAGAGAGAGAGAGAGAGAGAGAGAGAGAGAGAGAGAGAGAGACCCGAGATATAGAAGAAAAAAGAGACGGAGAGATAGATAAGACGATATTCGACGCTCTCTCTCTCTCCTCTCTCAGCCTGTCTATCTAGAGAGAGAGCATGGCCAGTTGCATAAACAGTAATCTTACAACATGTTTGATAACAAAATATCACATTTCCATGCATACAATTACAAGGGATACAACATTATAGACTATAAGTCCCTGAAAAAATACTATGTGTGTAGTCTAACATGGAAACATAACACCGGCTCCAGACACACTGTCTAATTTGCATATCAGTGTGTATCCGCAGAAAAATGTGGGGAAGAATTCACACTTGTTGGCATGATGTTGTGATGAGCTTATCCCTGGCTGTGGGAGATGTTGGTATGGCATGAATATTGTCCATCTCTCATCAAAGTGAAACAAAACCCAAATCCATTGTGCTCTTCTGATTTGTGAATTGTTTATAAGCTCATGATTTATAAAATAAGGAGTATGGCAATTAACTATAATTTAACTAAACTTCAAAAATACAGCTTAGCAAGGAAAACCATGTATTTCTGACAAAATATCTTGATATATATATATTACCATATCGTATGGTTGACTATTGGTGTTTTAACAAAATATTACATACAGTTTTTTTTACAAGTAATTATCAGAAAAAGGGATTTAATGACTTATATAACTTTACTGCAATGCAACCTTTGAATTACAGGAAAATACAACACTTTTGCTATATTAAGATATCAAAGGTTGAGATGATCAATATATCTATTTTGATAGCATTTCTTTAAACATTAATAATAATTAGTAAGTATAAAATATGTTTGAATAACAGTATGTATCTATCCATCTATCTATCTATCTATCTATCTATCTATCTATCTATCTATCTATCTATCTATCTATCTATCTATCTATCTATCTATCTATCTATCTATCTATCTATCTATCTATCTATCTGTCTATCTATCTATGGCTGAGAGGGGAGTTGCTGATTGTTAGCTGCTGCACTTGTCAATCAACTCAACCCCTTTACAACACATTGTAACAGAGATCCAGAGGGCCTCCTTTCTGAAGGATTTCTTCATTAATGTGTTGGAGCAGGTATGTGACATCCGCATAAAACATATGACTGCAGAGTGATACACCACCTCTTGCTTGATTAACAACTTTAAGTGAAGCTGCTCTCTGTGCACAGCATCAATGTTTAGGTCTGTTGCTGTCCCCCAAGAAGGCATTCATTCACAGTGGTGGACAAGTATAGTCAGATCCTTGACTTAGGTAAACTAAGAACTTAAACAACAATATTTGCCCATTTGAAAAAATGTAACAAAATTGTTTTAATAACTAATTCATATGAATGCGTAATTACTTTTTATTCATATTTATTTTCATTGCTATCGGGATGTTAAGAACATTCCATGGAATATAACAAAAAGTGTATCTCGAGCCGGTTTCTCAAACTTACCTACCCCACCTTTAACCGTTCAAAATAAAAATAATTATAATGTAGTTTTTACAAAAACGTATAGCTTCATGTGTAAACATACTTTTGTATTGGTGCATAGAACACTAAACTATTATAATGATAAGTATAGCCTTACCAAAAGTTTGCCAATGAACAGGTGCCCTATTATCATATATATAGCTCACATGATTGCGCGACAATTAATTGTTAACAGTTAAACTATCATCAATATTATGCAAAATGAATCTTATGAAGATCATAAACATTTGGATGTTTCTTTCTTTGGGTGATCTCTAAGGGACCCGAAAACATGTGTGCACCAAACTACCCCCGTCTCCCCTAAAGTAAATGTGATCCACCACTGCTTATCCCTATGGATAACTCTCAGTCCATCATGTCAACACACACAGTGCTGCTGATGCATTGCTGTGTATAGAGCTGGTGTTTTCTTATATCATTGCATAAGTTTAATGACCCTGCCCATCTATAACTCCCTCTGGGGTCAGTGTATAGAAAAATGAGAATCCTAATGTGGTTGCGTGTCCAATATGTGCTCTTTAGACCCCTTGAGGCTGATTGAAAGGCCTTTAACCTTAAGCTTTAACACTATTATCTGTGCCTGCCACAGTCTTTCCAGATACCCGTATGTGTGTTTAGCTATAGGACGCTGCTCCTAGCTGCTCATTTCATTTAACCAGTTGATTTCAGCCCCCTTCTCAATAGCATACAATGCTCCTATGTGGCGTGGCGTAAAATCCCTCTCTTGAAGCCTTTTATTTACACTCATCCCGACGTTCAGAGGTCCTGGTGCTCTTTCTCTCCCTCTCTGTATTAGGCCAATATACTATCAGTCATTCATCACCATGACGTGGCACACATTTTCCGATTACTGCAGCAAAGCTTGACTGAAAGGCATGGTGAGATGGAAAGTGACCCTCCCTCCCTCATTTATCAGTATCAAGGCGACATTTTAGCCTAAAACATAATTTATGCCAGGAGATTCTCTAATTGTGTCTTAAGGAAACAGCAGAAAGTTTAAAAAAAAACTCCTCCCATCTGATCAACCCCTGTGTGTGTGTGTGTGTGTGTGTGTGTGTGTGTGTGTGTGTGTGTGTGTGTGTGTGTGTGTGTGTGTGTGTGTGTGTGTGTGTGTGTGTGTGTGTGTGTGTGTGTGTGTGAGGTTAAAAAATTGTTTAACTGGAGGTCGATTGTTTAACTGAAGTGCTTCCCTATTGTCTGTGTGTATGTGTATCTGCGTGTGCGCGCGTGTGTGTGTGTGTGTGTGTGTGTGTGTGTGTGTGTGTGTGTGTGTGTGTGTGTGTGTGTGTGTGTGTGTGTGTGTGTGTGTGTGTGTGTGTGTGTGTGTGTGTGAGCAGGAGCTCTGTGACACGCAGGGGGACAACAAAGGCAGAGGTCTCGCGCCCCGCCGCCCATTCATCCCTTTCTCTCGCGAAGTAATTCCCATTGATTCTTATTGAACGGCGAGTCGCGAGCCCCTCGGGGGAGAAACCGTGTGATTTGTGAAGGGTCGCGAGGACAAGACACGCCCCTCCTCGAGCCCCGGCCATCTGCTCACCAAACACCAAAACACTAACCAACTACCAAATGGCTTCCCTCATCCCTATCTCTCTATAAAGTCTCTCTCCTTTTACATTTCTTCTTCACCCAGTTCAGTACTTAAGTGCAGTTTTGAGGGTTTTGTACTTGAGTATTTTAATGTTGTGCTACTTTGTACTCGACCCCATAGACAGTTTACCATATGTGATAAACACATTAATGCATCAATAATCATCATATTATTATAAAATGTATAATGAGTCGAATTACTTTTGGTACTTTAAGTATATTTTGATGCCAATACCATTGTTCTTTTATTTGAGTAACATTTGCAATGCAGGACTTTTACTTGTACAGAGTATTCTTAGACTGTGGTATTTCTACTTGAACTAAAATACAGCATCTGAGCACTTCTCCCACCTGATCCCCACTCTTTATGTCTTTCTCCATTCTATCTGTCATTCCTATATCTCTTCCTCCTTTATCTCCCCCTTTATACAGGCCAAATGCCTCCATAGAGGGATGCTACTAGTTGCTTGATGGGACTCTGGGCCAAATCACAGTGGAGGCATGCGAGGGGTACGAGGTGGCCATATGGCCTGTGTGTGTGTGTGTGTGTGTGTGTGTGTGTGTGTGTGTGTGTGTGTGTGTGTGTGTGTGTGTGTGTGTGTGTGTGTGTGCCAAGAAATGGATGGATGGCCGTCGTGGGAACCACCACAATATTGCCATCACACCGACTACCCCCACACACACACACACACACACACACACACACACACACACACACACACACACACACACACACACACACACACACACACACACACACACACACACACACACACACACACACACACACACACACACACACACACACACACACACACACACACACACACACACACACACACACCGTTGCACACAGCCTTTGGTCTGGTCAGTTACTTAAAGAAATCAAAGTTCACTCTAGATCATTCAATTTGAGCCAGAACAAATGTAACTCCACATCTACGCTGATCAGGTTCCCACAAGCACAACCATAATACTGTTTTTTTAATCAGACAGGGTGCTGACTGAGATATCTAATTTGTGCCCTAGACTGAAAAGGTTTGATGACGGCTGAATGGAGACCGATATTCAATTACAGAAGTGTTTCAAATTCCTGTGGTGCTTTTTATTTCATTAGTCTGATTCATTGCATTTAGAGCTGTCACAAAATCAGATTGTTTATTACTCAATTATCATGACAAAAATGATTCAGAAGAGCAATATTAATGCGCCATCTATAAAACAAAGAGTTTTTTGTAAAATAAAAAAACTGATACAGAGAAAATCTGTAACAGTGCAAAAGCATATATATACTTATTATCTGATTGATAATTTAAAAACTGTTATCATCTGTGTATTTTTAATAGTGTTAATACCAATATTTTGAGAACCTTAATTGGATTCAAAGTGGATGGATTGGTCGATAGATAGATAGATAGATAGATAGGCAGGAGTTGATTATGATCATTCCTGCACTTATGGTAATGATAAATGGAGAGTCGGGCTAACTTGATGGTTAAGACTCCCCCAGCAACAACATCTCAGTCATATCAGAAACTTGAAACTCACAGTTCTCCTCCCCATCACAGCCACAGCGATCTGAGGCAGCACACCTACCATCCCAGTCAGGAATGTAACAACTTAGACCACCTGTTAGCCTCCATATGTGACACAAACTTGTAGTATACCTGTGTTACAGTACAGACATGATATACTGACAGGAATATGAAAGATAGGAAGTCCATTTAGTGAAAACATATTTAAGTAGTCTGTGTTAAGGTATCATTTTACTTTTTAGATTGGCTGTATTTTCAACATTCCTCTTAAATGTATTGATTGATTGAAAATTGTATTAACAGATTGCAGAATGGGTACAATACAGTACAGCTCAATACACACAATTGTTAAGGGGATGCAGACCAGAGAAAGACTTTCGTCTTGTTTACATCAGGGTCCCCCATTTTTAATAACTGTGAATAGTTTCAACATAAACATATTTTGCCCACTTTGACATGTGTTTTATTCATCTGCATGTTCCATTCTTACATTAAATCTGTGTTTTTAATAATTTAAGGTAACTGATTAAGCAACATTGCCAAACAAACTTAGTTTTAAAACCTCTAATTTGAGGATATGCTGTTTTTTCCATGTCTTTTGGGACATCAAATTGAATATTTTTAAGCAATCTTCCCACATAACATTGTTGTCACAGTTAAAGTCTTGCTTCACCATGAAATGTAATGTTTGATGTTGGCTTAAAACAAGCCAACATACAAACAAATAACCCTGCATTTTGAACAAATCGCACACTCCCTGCTCCCTGAGATCCCTGCCCTGTGGCCCCCCGGGGGTCCTTGGCCTTTAGTTTGAGAACCAGTGGCCTCCAGCAGCAGGATTAGCCTGGCCAGCTGCCCAGAGAGACCCTCGGCCCTGGACGCTGACACCAGGCCTGACCCCGAGGTGGCTACTATCAGCGACACTGACGGGATTTGGACAGCACTTGGTGTGTGTGTGTGTGTGTGTGTTGTTCATTCAGTTGGACAACTGTTGAGCCAGTACAGATTTGTGCAGCGGTGTTCTTTGTACGTGTGTGTGCGTGCTTGTATGGTCAATTCTTTCCGGGGGTTAACTGCTGATCCAGTACAAATGGGAGGGGTTGGGGGAGGGCTGAGGGCAGTCGTGTGCTCCTGGAACATCTGCCTCTGTTTCTCCTGAGTCAAGCTTTGGTCAGGAGTGGGGGAGGCAGCAGGGGGGAGGAGATGGAAGAGGAGAAGGAAGAGTCAGTGTAGGAGGAGGAGGAAGTTGAAAAGATACAACGTGAATAGGCGACAGACCCAAACACTGACTGTTGAAAATGGGATGCAGGATTATATAAACCCCTCTCCACCTCTGGTCTATTGTGTTCACATATAGGGGCATGAATTTAAAGCGTGTGCAGTGCTGAAGTGTAACTAAGTACATTTACCAAAGTACTTATGCTTATACTCGACTGCATCTCAGAAACAAATATTGTTATTTTTACTACACTACATTAGTCAGACAGCTGTGATTACTTTTCAGAAAGCAGTCTTTAAGACACTTCTTGTCGAGTGAAACCATACATTTGCATACGTTGAGGTTAAACGTACTATTTTAAAGCTTTTTCGATGAGAGTAAAATGCAACATGCAATGATGTATTAATGTAAAAAATACAAATGTTATATATAATCAGAGACAATGGAAGCTTACAGATTTTAAACAAAAGAGGCCCCAGAATAGAGCCTTGGGGAACTCTGTATGCCTGATTGTCGCTCAGATGTGTGATTACCTATTATACTAGATAGTAGTGCCTGTCCTTCATTCAGAGTTTCCTACTGTGCCAGGAAGTCCCACACAGCATTTTCAATGTCAATTCAATTCAATTCAAAACCTTTATTTATCCAGGTAAAATCCCATTGAGATCAATGATCTCTTTTTCAAGGGAGACCTAATGTATCACTACAGTACTGAGTTCCAGTAATACTACTGAGACTTTGCCACTATCTGTGTTTAATGTCATTAAAGACCTTAACAGGATAAGTCTCAGTGCTGTGGTGTGGGTGACTGTGAGGCAACAGAACAGTTATTTAGTGCCAATGTTTTTTTCAATATTACCCTAAAGCAGGTGGTTTGATGTGGGCCTAAAGTTTTTTTTTGGCAATGAGTGGTTTGATGACTGCAGTTTTCAGTGGTGAGACACCTCAGAACAGAAGTTTACGTCGCAGATCTAAATCCATGAGATTAGATTCGATTTTTGAAATTCAAGTTGTCAGAAAATAAAGGTGTCTACATGGGGGATTTCAGATCTTGTATAAAGTCCTTCAAGTTGTTATTGTTAATTTGATACAACTGTGTCATATCCTGGTCCTGGGTGACATTGTATGCCTTATTAAGACTTAACCATCACAACCATGTTTATGTATGTCTGTAAGTTGTTGCTATTGTCGGGACCCCCTTGAAAACGAGATGGTGCATCTCAAGGGGTTTATCCCAATGAATAACATTTATATATATAAAAAGCATTATTGGTGGGTAAAAACACTACGTTGCTGATCTGGAAAGATACAATTAATTAAAAAAATAGCACTCAATCTGTTGACAGAACAGAAAAAAAAACGAAAACTTTTAAAGGATAACGTCAAACAAACTGCATTTACAACTATACAGTATGTGCTTGTATACGTTGTAAGCCTTGGTCATCGGTTCGTCTCTTGCTCGTCTAGTTTTATTTTGTGTGACTACACTACTACGGTTGTATGTTGATGTACTTTGTATTGCATGGTTGTTGTTTATGGATCTTTAAAGTTTAAAAGTTTTGAACAAGGGCGAAGAGAAGAAGAGGTAGAGCAGCTGTTTATTCAACGTATTCACAGGTCTGCTGCCTGATTCATCAGGAGCAGAATCTGCTGAATTGGCCACGTATGAGTTCAACACCAGGAATTGGAATCACATTTTTCTGTTGTTTTATTGTATTTACACCAAAATAGAAATAGTAAAAACAAGGCCAAACAAACTGAACAAGAGTAAACATAAACATTTAGCTAATGTAGGCCTAGAAGTTGGTAAAACAAGATGAATACATATTTTAAAAGTATATACAGTATAAACACACTACAAGAAGGAAAATTAAATACAATGTAAGACTGTTTTTATCAATGGTAAACAACAATAAAATAGTGCAATGTTGTAAAAATATGCTGGAAGGATTTATGTAACAGATTTTTCTAATACTTGACATTGGTTGATATTTACAGCATGTATACCTTATAGACTTAAATTGGATCTTTGATCATTATTGTCGCAGGTGTTTTTGGAAACAGTATGAAAGCCATTCTGGATAAGCTGTCATCATACATCATATCCCAACACGGACTGAACTGCTCCCCTCATCATTGGAAAAGCCTTTAAAAAGACTTTGAGATTTTGAAGTTTTTTGAAGTACAATGTTGAATGATTTGGTTGGGACCTGTCACTGTGCGTAGCATTCGAACATTTCAAGATTTTATGCATTACTTAAAGTTTTTCTTGTGGTAGTTGTTAACTTTTTATGTTGCCGTCTTGGGCAGGTCTCTCTTCTGAAAGAGATTGTTGTTCTTATCCCGTTAGATATGGGTTAAATCAATTATACACATACAACAAAACATTGCACAATTTCTGTCTAAAACCAAGATGCATATGTGGTCTTCATGAGTTCAGTGGTCATAACTTTCCAGTGCAATAACGGGGGGCAGGTTTACAACACAGCTCCTCCCTCCTTGAAGATCAGTTGACTAGGAGGGGCTGGATTGTCCTCCCAGTCCACAGAGCATCTGGCTGAGGAACGACAGATGCTGACAGCTGGACTGACACCCAGCATATGTCCCTTTCTTTATTCCTGCTCCACTCAGACAATAGAGTAGAAGGGACGGGGGTGCTTTGTGTGGAGAAGGTAGACCTAATAGCTTGTGACTCCAGAAAAGAGCCCCCATTCTCCAGGAGAGCCTGGAGAGCAATTAGCCCGTCTCTGATCCTAGCCTGGGGAGTTATTATGGGTGGACTGAGCCCACAAAAACCTCTATAGTCTATTCTCATTCATGCCACATTAAGATGTTTATTTTTTCATTACTGCGCCAGTACAATGATGATTTAAGTTTGTTGTCCAAATTGTATTTCAGGGATAACTGCACACAGTCTTTTATAATAGTATTAATCAAACACATGGTTGGCTAGTAACGGATTACATGTAATCGGGATAACGTTAACAGATTGCAATAAACAAATAGCTAATCAGTCCAGATAACATTAGAAGAAAATGCCGCAATTAGATTTGAGTTACATTGTTGAGGTTTATTTGATAACATTTCTGATCATGTCTTTAAAATAAAACAAATGTAAAATGATGAAACTTTAAAAAATATGATAATGTTGGTTTGATTAAACAACATCGGCACGAAACAAGAGACAGTACAAAACAAGTAAAATATGATTTGCTTTTTTTATAGTAGGTCACTTTTCTCAGGTTGCTCTTTTTTTTGCAAATGGTGACTTTACTTGAAAATGTTCGTAACATTTTCAACAGAAAGACAATTTTTTTGTGTAAATGAATTATTTTCAATGTTTGATCCTGAAGTCCACATTATTCAGATTAGATCGCCTATGTGATTACAAATGTAATGTGTTCTATTCAATTCAGTAATTTCAGAGTAATCTGACCCAACCCTGCACACTTACTCTGGCTGCTACGTGCGCCGACCACGTGTGCTTTGTTTTGCTACGTGATGACGTCACCCAATGCGTAACATAGCGGAAGTAATTTGAATTTACACCAAGTAGACACAACACGGATACATGCAGCTCACTTACACCAATATTAAAGTAAGTCTCTGCTATGCGAAGCACTAATATGGGGCGAAAGTATTCACATACTAGTTTGTTTGTAAGCACAGGTCACTCAGAAGCCTCGCAATGAGAGGTTAGAAGCTAAGCTAACTGTTAGCATTGAGATCCATTTTTCTTGAATAGAGTCACAGTCTGTTTTTCTGCGAAGTGCAACAGAAACAGTCACACTCATGAAATGCATACACAAGACGTTACACATTGCCATTAAAGCGGCCGTTCAATACACTGCTGGTTACCTGACACATTGTGAATGAACTCTCCTTTCTGTCTCTTCTCTGCAGGAATGGGTGTGAAAGGTCTTCAGAGCTTTATGGACCGCTGCTGTCCAGAGGCGTGTGTGTCTGTGAACCTGAGAGAAATGTCCCGACAACACGCTGCTAAAAGACAGACAGGCTGCACGACCACTACTAACAGTACCAGTTGAGTTTATATCAGTGTGCAAGTAGACATAGAAGTTGTGTTAGGTTGTTCTGTTCATCTTTGTTTTAATGTTGTGTCTCCTGCAGTTGTTTGTCATCGTTTTTAGTAGTTTTGTGTCTCTTTGTGGTTGTTTGAGCTTTTGTGTCTCTTTGCAGCTGCTTCTGCTCTATTTGCAGCCTTATTGATTTTTGCTGTGGTTGTTTTGCCCCTTGTTGGTTTTATTTGATGTCTTGTTGCAGTTGTTGTGCTTCTTTGTGTAGTGTTTCTGTGACTCTGTTATTATTACGTGCATCTGTCTGGCCTGGGCGATGAGCCAATAAATTAGCTGTACATTTGAACAAATCAAAAATACATTTTATACACATCTTTTCATAATATAGATATTTATAGTATGACATTAGTTTAAAGCATTTTATGTATCTTCTTTTGGCCAAGTCAAGTATCTTATTTTAAGCTATGGTAGTTGGTTACTTGATTACCAATACAAACGCTGCTGCTCCCAGCTACATACGTAGACTTATCATCAAGTGAAGCTGGTAGCTTGAATCCGTAGAGTAGTGCAAACAGGAATACAGACAAAGGTAAATCAGTGACAGCCAAGGATATCAGTGTGAATGGCTGGAAACAATCAGGAACACAATCTTGATGATCTAATAAAACCAAAAGAGTCAAAATGACAGTAAATTACAAATGTCTTTCTGTCAATAATTTGGGTTAGCATGCAGACCGGCATTTTGTTACAGTTGTGTTTCCCCACCCATCAGGACCCACACTTGTTGTGGATGGTATGGCCTGCCTGCGCCACTGGTACTCGTGTAAAGACTGGGTGTGTGGGGGGCAGTGGAGGGAGTACATGGATGGGCTGAAGGGCTGGGTGGAGGCCTTCAGCTCAGCTGGCATCAGACTGGTCTTCTTCTTCGACGGAGTGGTGGAAGAGCAGAAGAGACAGGAGTGGGTGAGAAAAGAAACTCTGAACTTTTGGCGTTCAAATAATCAAGCTTGAATATGGTGCATGCCGGGCCTTCACTGTCTTCAGTTACATAGTTTATACAGAGTTTTCTGTAGCACTATAGTGCAGTTGTTAAGTTCAACTTCAACTTTATTGTCATCCAATCACATCCAAAGTATCCCTTTAATAATGTCATAGCATGTCGCACACAAAGTATGAAACGGCTCTCATATTTAACTATTAACTTGCAGAAGGACTGTGATTTACTCAATTTTCTTTTCTTTTTTTTCCTTTTATTGTCATTATACAGTAGGCCTACTTACTATGTAACAAAATGGTTTCTCTGCATTTGACCCATCCTAGTGTTAGGAGCAGTCGGCTGCCATTATGAACGGCGCCCGGGGGAAGATCATCCTTCTGTGAACAACATCTCCTTCTGTCCACAGGTGAAGAGGAGACGCAGAGTAAACGGGGAGATTTCTAAACTGTTTCGTCACATCAAAGCTCAAGGAGAGCAGCCCGGTAGAGAGCTCTTTTGTCTGCCTTCTGGTCTGGCAACATTCACACGCTTTGCTCTCAGGTCAGCATTTTCAAGACCAATTACGATGAAATCACAGTCATCTCTAAACACTGTGAAAATAAGTTTCTAATTGTTCGCAAGTTATTTTACAATTGGTTGAATCTGATATCCAATAATCGTTCTTGTTATACTTTTCTTAATGTATATTTGGCTGTTCGCAGGTCACTGGGTCAGGAGGTGTTTTGCTCAGTGCGGGAGGCTGACTATGAGATTGCCAGCTATGCTCGTCAGCATGGTAGTATGGGTATTCTGGGACAGGATTCCGACTTCATCATATATGACAGGTTTGTTAAATATTAGAGTAAATATATCGACCTAAAGGCATATTGTTTTCAATAACATTAAAATCAACTGATAAAACATTTGCACAGAGTTTGAAATTCATTGAACTTTACTATCTTTTAGGATCTGTTGATAATTCCATGCAGTATGGGTAATACAAATAATAGGAAGAAATCAAGAATAGCTTTTTAAAGCAGGCTAATTCACATTAGAGTACCTGCTTACAGTTTAAGTGCTGAAATTGATTTTTTGATTTTCGGGAATTTATTCATAAATTGCTCATGGAGAAAGTTGTATCTTTTAAAGTGCCCCCTGCTTCTCTGTGGCAAAGCTGCGGATACACAGCCTCACCACGGTCATGTACGACCGACAGAGGCTCTGCCAAACCATCGGACTGACTGTTGCCCAGCTACCACTGCTGGCCTGTCTCCTAGGTAACGACGTGGTGTCAGAGGATAAGATGATGCACATCAGGAACAACGCCATGGCAACATACAGGTGACTTGGGTTTTACATTGAGGGTTGCTCTTAGTTGAATTCATCTTTAAAAGTTGCTTTTAATCAATGTTTTTGTTTCTTAGGATAGACAACCCCATAGCACACTCTGGTGCTCCCCAGGGGCAGATGGTTATGGCTGTATCCCATCTCGTGAGCTCTGTGTGGGGCAGAGAGGAGCAAGAGACTGGGCTCATCCCTCAGACTCTGAATCTGTCAGCTCCTCACAGAGAGCTACTGAAGAGAGGCGTTCGCTCTTATTTACTACCTGGAGAGGAAGCTATTCAGCTCGGTGACATCTCTGCACCTTCCTCTGCCTTTGAGAAACATGTTAGTTCAGAAATATTAAAGGTATGTCCTGTACCTCCTTTAACTCATCAATGGAGAAGACCTGAGAGCCGAAACCTCCTCTGACTTAAAGGTCCCATGACATGGCCATTTCTACTGATCATAATTCCATTGTTGAGGTCTACAGAATTACATTGTTCAATGTTCCAAACTCACATTGGTTTCTCATGCAGCATCTCTGTATAGTATGTGTATTCACTTTCTGTCCTAAACGGCTTGTTGGAGCCCCTGCCCCCCTCCCTATGAGCCCACTTTGCTCTGATTGGTCAGCTCGCCCACTCTGTTCTGATGAGTCCACCACCGTTACAGCGGATCATCAGTGTTTATGTGTTACAATGGCGTTAGAAACCAGAAAATGACACCAGTGACAAGCAGATGAGAATGTTGCGTGGGGTCTGGGTGCCGTGTTGGCGGGGCTCGCTGCTCCGTCCTTTGAGGCTCGAGGAGCGGACAGTGTGAGCTGGATTACTGGTGTCGTTTCCTGGTTGCTGCGTGGGGTCTGCGAGACACCGCGGAACTCAGCCTGAGCACACACACACACACACACACACACACACACACACACACACACACACACACACACACACACACACACACACACACACACACACTCACAGTCTGGCTGTGTGCGGAGATCCCCGGAGCCGCGGCTGAGAAAATATAAGGCTGAGTGTGTGTGTGTGTGTGTGTGTGTGTGTGTGTGTGTGTGTGTGTGTGTGTGTGTGTGTGTGTGTGTGTGTGTGTGTGTGTTGTGTGTGTGGTGTGTGTGTGTGTGTGTGTGTGTGTGTGTGTGTGTGTGTGTGTGTGTGTGTGTGTGTGTGTGTGTGTGTGTGTGTGTGTGTGTGTGTGTGTGTGTGTGTGAGGCGCTCCGCGGATTGTTCCATTTGGACCTGGGTATCGTTACGTCACTATACTCAGAAAGAAAAAAATGGAACAAGAAAAATCTCCAATGAGGCGTTCTGGGGCAGCACAGACAGGTCTTTTCTGTGTTAGAGTTTTGCTCGCTACAGGGTGTACTTTGAGGGTTTGTGACTTTGCAGACCGGTTACATAACACACAAGGGGACGGGTAATAACCAGAAAAGCATGTCATGGGACCTTTAAATAGATATGCATATGGAGCATAAGAAGTGTGCACATTTTTTTCCTACTTTCAAATCTTTCTTCCAGTGATCAGCAACTCAACAAGTTATCTGTTACTGTAACGCTATAATACACAATATATTACATATCAAATGATCTCATTATGTTTAAATGTGTTCTTCTCCAGGCCTGTAGAGAGAAGCATGTAGCAGCAGAGGGTTTCATGGTTTACAGTGTTTTGTGTGAGGGAGTGATTGAGTGTAGCAACACTCTGGAGGATGAGGAGGACACTGAGCTGCTGCCTCAGGCACTCGTCTACAAGCCCTGCAGACAACGCATCTATGGGCTGCTGCTGTTCAACGGGCATGAAGGTAGGACAGTCGATTACTGGAGATCATAAATACATATATACACACAGATACAGACACACATGCACCCTGGCTAAACCATGCATTAAGTCAGAGAACAACAAATGTAACATAAGGTCATAATCACAAAAATGTACTCAAGCAAATGTAACTTTCTCAGGAGAGTCTCAAGTATACCAACCATGTAGTCATACTCTGTTTGGTTTAGGCCAGGTGTGACGCCTGGGAAGAGCGGCAGGAGGCCTGACATGGAGCATATAACACCAAGGTTACATTGCCGGATCATCATTTGTTCATAAATGACCTCTTTAGCCCTCCTCCTGCCAATTTCTACACAGATTTGATGTTTACAATGTAGCATTATCAGGTGGGAAAAGGGTGTGTCACCTGGAAGAGTTGATAGTGATTTTACTGCATCTCAAACTCATTTTATATCCACCACAGGAGGAAGTGACACTGTTAGTCTTAAGCTCTTACCGTACCAGTGGGCACGAATAAGGTGACGTTTTCAAAAGTGTGGCATCAACTTGTTACCACAGTATCAGTTTAATGACATCCCAGCTATACCCCAGGTAAAAGTACGTTTGATATCAAGCAGGAATGATTAGAACATTAACATTTTCAAATGCAGCTCCTCCGGGTAAAGTATAAATAATGTCAGGGTTGCAGTGCGTGTGTGAAACTGGCTGACCCTAACTCTGACTCTGTGTTTTCAGGCAGCAGGGTCGACCTTCCAGCCATCAGGGAATGGTTCGTCTACGCTGGAAACGCTCTGAAGGAGCCTGACATGGTCCATCCCGTTCCAATCAGCCTCCAATGTACTGTACCTGCTGTTTTCCTCACATACTTCACATACACAATCTGATTTCCATCTAGTAATGCCAGGTGATGATAATTAAGACGATGAGGACATGAGTGTTTTTAATGTTTTTTAATGCTTCATTGGAATGATAATTTCCTCTATAATTAAATTATTCCTCGGCATCAATGAGTGTCGGAAAGGCTGTGAGAAGCTTCGCCTGGTTGTGCTTAATACATTAAAAGCATTTGCCTCTTTTCCTGGAGTGTTTTTCAACACAAAGACAGCATGTTTTTCTCTGTTTGAATGTGTAGATAATCAGCCCGTTCTGGACTTGTTATGGTTCGGTAACGGTCCTGAGGTTTCGTCTCTCCGCCTGAAGTCCTTCCTTTCGATGTTTGACTGCCAGGAGCTTTCAGAGTTATATGGAGCTGTTGAAGACTCTCTCCTGGCTGCTCTCTGCCTCGTCACCTACATAGCCCTCCAGGTATCACCAACTCTTTCCTTTTTCTTTGATAGTTTTTAGGATAAGGAAGGAAATAAACAGAGATCAATAGCCTAGCTCAAACACATGCAGAGGAGGGATTATTTGAGTAAAATGAATTTAGCAGGAAAATGTGGAAATACTTTGTCTAACTACATTTAGTCCAAAAAGGGAAACTGAAAAGCCCACTCAAGATTTGAACAAGCAGTCCAATAATTTCATTATGGGACTTATCACTCCCATATCTCAAGAATCATATACATGTGTCAGAATGTATGTCTATAGAAACAATGAATGGAAAATCTCATTACGTTTTATGTTATTTTAATTGAAAATACATACGTGGTTTTCTTCATGGTGGGTGTTCTAATTGCTAAAACACATGAACACATTATTAGTCATGGGTACTTCACTGAGATTGATGTGGCTGTTCTGGTTTTCATTGGTCAGGCTGCATGTTTGGCCTAGCCTTCAATGAATATGTTAAAATGCTCAATGAGGAGGCATCAGTTTCTACTGAGGCATTTCAGTCCAGATAATGGCAGTGTATGGACAGTAAAGCTACACCTGGTGATTTATGTAAACAGAAAATGAAAGACTAATGTATTTGGTGACAATTAAACACACAAGTCAGCTTTTGATATGGGATTTGCTACAGCAGTATATACAGTAATTATTCCACCCTTTGTCAACTTGTGATTTGGAGTTAAACATCACTTGTTGACAGTCTGTTCTCTGTTGTTTGGCTTAATGGTAGCCACTATCACGCAGGGCCCAGTTTAGCCGCAGACACTGGTCTTTGTAACTCCGGCTCTTGCGTCAACACCGGCTCTGATAACCACCCAGGAGCTTTGAATATCTTAAGAGCCAATACCTTATTCACCCTATTACAATCGGGTCCTTATTTTGGTTCTACATTGTAATGTGTCCTTTTTGTAATTCTGTTGTAATGCCTTGTTGTCCTAGCAAAGAGATAACTTTTCAAAGTTTGTTAAAGAAGCAGAGATTTGTGTTTTTGCTTTGTACATACTGCATATACGTCATCTGATTGAGCTTTAACACACAAGAAATCACGGGAGCACAACACCTGGGTAAAGGTGCATGCGTCATTTTGCAGAATCGAAACACAAATTACACTGTAGATTCATTTATCAACTACATAACAAAAAGACAAAAAATGTATTTCCAAAGAAAATAATCAAAGTGTTTTCAAAGTGCTTTGATTGAAACATCTTTGTGTATAAGAAATATACAATGCTTTAGTTTAGTTTCAAGGAACTGTAATCAATCATTGCATTCCAATAACATCGTCGGATTGAAGGTAGAAAGTATATATTTTGTAAATCAAAATTGATGCAGCAGATCCAGAGATATCGTCTATTTTAAATCTATGCATTCTTCTTCCTTGTCAAAATATGTTGCCATTATTACCTTTTGAATTAAAATGCTATATTTCTTCTTCTCTAACAAAATCGCAAGCAAGCCAGCTTTTTCAAGTCACAGGTGAGAATATTCACAATTAAGAAAAATAGTGTTTTATTACAAATCGCAATAAAATCCTGTTGCCCAATTCCTAGAACCAACCACATTGTTTTTACAGTAACAAACAAACTTAAAAACACAACAAAAACACATGAACAGTGACCAGAATCAAACATACAATCTGTGATATTTTTACAAATCAGCTAAATGTTAACCAAATTCTACCCAGAAGCACTTTTTTATACAGATTTGAACAAAGTGCTTACAAACACTTACATTAACAGGCAGCCTTTTAGACAGATTTAGATGGACACTTGAAGCCAATCATTTAAATGGATGAAGGACCATCAGACAGACAGAAGAGCATCTTGTCAGGCTGCCGTTGGATGAGTGGTCAGGCCGACAGACAGCAGTAGCTGTTGTTGTCTGATCGCTGCTGCATTCACATTCCCTCGTCACTCTTCAATTTAAATAGCTGCAGGGTTTGTTTGTTTTGTACACACAACTGGGCAGCCTTGTTTCTGCATCCAGCATTGTTCCTTTCTCTGTTGAATTGTTGCACAGACAGCAGACCAAACAAACTGAGCCACACAGAACACACACTGGATGTGATTGAATTGGCTAACCATATATTGTCCACTGTGCGGGTGTGTGTGTTTGTGTGTATGTATGTGTGGTGTGTGTTTTCAGATACAAACGTTGTCTCAGGAGGACTGTGATGCTTACCTGAGTCAGGCTGTGTGTCTGAGACTTAAATCCCAGAAGGAGCTTCAACATATCAAGGTTAGTAATAAACACACATTCTTCAATACTTTTTTTTCTCTTCAGAACAGATCAGTTTTCAGATTTGTACTCACTGGCTTCGTCCCGATGCTCCCTCAAGTTGTTGAGTTTCCTGCCGCACAAAGACAATGTGCCCTGCAGTTGACTGTAAACAAGGCCTTTTTGTGACAAACACAGTGGAGAAAGTGTTTCCAGTTATAGAAAGTGAGGAGAAAATGGGGACAAAACATAAATAAGCTGCTGATTGTGCCCCAAGAAAAACAAATAAATAAACAAATAACCCAAAACAATTCTTCTTCAACTGCAGTATGTTTGTATTGCTAATGGTAATTTTCTGTTTAATTTTGGGCGACTGTGAAGTGTATTTAAGTGTCATCGAGCAGCTGGCACCTTGCATGTGTGTGAATACTTGTATATGTCAAAACGCTTTGAGTAGTCGTAAAGACTGGATAAAGTGCTATATAAATACAGTCCACGTTTCAAGGCTTTATTGTCATTAGCACATTAGCTACAGTGTAGTTATGGCAATGAAAAACTTTTAAAAAACACATACATTTGTCTAGTTTTCATCAATGAATATATTATTTGGGAATACAACATCAACAAATACACATATTTATGCAAAGACATCCTGAAAGCTCAATACGACATCACTGTCGCAGCCGTAGGTAAAGTTGCACCATGAGACAAACATCGTGAACAGCTTGGATTGCTGGTGTGTCTTTAATTTATAAACAAAGTACAACTAGCTGCAGACAAGTGTAGGTCATTACAATCTGAATGATCAGAGCAGCAATCTGCTGCTCAATGATGAAGAACTGATGTTCAGAACGACGTGATTGGACAGAAATGGACCGAAAATGATTTAGAAATAATTTTGACAATTAATTTAGTTATGTATAAAGTAGAAACACTGAACTCTTTCCTTTTCCAGTTTCCTAAATGTGAGGATTTGCTTATTTTTCTCCTCCAACTTTATTTGAGTATGTTTGGGACTTATTTAAACGTTGTGCTCCATTAACTAAGGCTTAATAGTCCGTTAAATCATAGGAGTAATTCATAGTTGATCATTCATTCGATAATACCTATACTCAATAGTTGCAGTCTCCATCTGGACAGAAACGTCCCTGAATCAGCGATGCTTCATGGTTACTTTGGTCTCCTCTTGTGAACTCTCACAGACTCGAGGATCAGAGAGTCAGCTGTGCTTTTCCATTCTCTGGGAAAACGGCTGTGCTGTTTGCTGCCTTGTTGTAGCGCCATTTATTTTTACTGCTTAATTACCATACTTATGTCTAGTAATTTGTATTTTTGGTGCTCGACTGTTTTCTACACAATAATTAGGGCTGGGCGTTGATTTGAATATGCAGTCTGGGAGAAGTTCAGAGTTGCAGCATGGGGGTTAACTAGTGTATGGATTACCTACACACACACACGCACACAAATTCAACACATGAGTATGCTCACATATGCACTCGGAGGTGGTTCAACACACACTCATTGCTATTTGATGTTTGTGTGTGTTTGTGTACACAGTGGCTTGCTCCCTTCAGCGCATCACATCAGACCTGTCCCTTGTTTCTTCACTACACACCCCAATAACAAGTTTCTTTTAATTCAAATGTAAATAGTGTGTGTGCATGAGTGCGTCTTCTGAGTGAAAATTAGCTGCACCATTTGTGTGTGTGTGTGTGGGGGGGGGGGGGAGGGAAAGGGGTTGTGGGTAGTTTTGGGGATATATTGGGTTTGTTGCAACATTCCTCCCCATGGGACTGTGATTGTGTGCGTGTGTTGATTGTGTGTGTGTGTGTGTGTGTGTGTGAGAGAGAGAGAGAGACCTAGAGAGTGCTGGCGACAGTCGCCTGTCTGTCCTGGCTGACGCTCACCACATGGAGCTATTTACACCAAGCACACTCCGCCCCGCTGGACACACACACACACGTTTCTGTCTTTGTCTCTCTCACTTTGTGTGTTCTCATATTCTTTTTCTTTATATTCTCAACCACTTTCCCTTTTTTATATCCCTCTTCACGTTGCTCTTTATCTCTTTTCTCTCCCTCTCTCTTTGTCGCAGTGTGTTTGTGTGCTCTTTCAGGCTTTTGTGTCTCTGTCCAGTGGTTCATTGTTTTCAGAAGGTGAAGCTGTGTTTGACTGGAAGCAGGTGGCAGGGAGGGCTGTGAGTGTGTGTGTGTGTGTGTGTGTGCATGCGTGCGTGTAATCACGCTATCTGCCAGAGGACAGGTGAGAGCAGAAAACACACACTCACACACACACACACACACACACAGGGAGAACATCTGCATGCTGTCGTCACAGTTAGCTTGCTCTCAGCTTCTTCTTCAACCTCTTCATCTTCTCTTTCTTTATTGTCCTCCTCCAGTATCTTCTTTTCTTCTCGCCTTTTATGGTCTTTGTCAGCAAACAATGCAACCCTAGCCCTGTGTTTCCCTTAATGGGTCAACTGAAACTATCATAAATAACAAATAAAAAGGAGTCGCATTCATATTTAACATAAATCAAGTAAATATAGGTTGACTAATTGTTTTTCGTGGTATATTTCAATTAAGGTTTATTTAATTGGTTTTTATGCTTTTTTAATGCTGATTGAAAGAAAATGAAAAAATTCACATCTTTCGTAAACATAACATAAAATAGTGCTTTTTCAAGATTCTTGACTAATTGATTAGTCGACTCAGAAAGAATTGAGTCAATTAAGACAGACATTTTCTTTTGTTTCTATAAAAAGCGTGAAATTCAGAAACCAGACCAGCCAATCACTTTACCTTGCTGCTCGTGGCAGTGAAGTCTGGTGGTGGTCTGCGTCGTATATAATTGTCTGATTTATGCTTCAGGGTTGAGAAAATAAGGTTGTGCAAATTTGGGTTGGGAAACACTAATTGTTGAAGCAGCTGTGAGTAAACATTTTAGAAATTTGTTCTGGATGGTGACACTAAGCATATTGAAGAAACAGATGGCTCTCTACAGCGAGACTGTTTAAATGATGCTATGCTGCAGAGAGCTATGCTAAGAAAGCTATATATACCATCAGGCATTGCACTTAAGGATACATGGTACACTCAAGAGAGGAGAAGGAGTAAAAGTGTTTATTGTGAGATAAAATTCCACTTGTGAATTACTCCAAGTATTTTGTAAACAAATAACTCAACACAACTTTTTTTTTGGCTCATTTATTATGGATGGTCCACTAGCATTGATCTGGATTGAATGAATTGTGCAACAGCTATTATGTAACAGTACAGAGAAATTATCTGAGTATCCAAAAGTGTTTTCTTTTGCTACACCGATTATATATTCCGCTATCCCTGGATTGTGTGTAGGAAATGAATGAGTGATTTCAGACACAGCCACTGTTGCTGCAGTCATAGTTGTCTTATCTTTAAGGCACATTGTCTCAAATGATCAAGCCTCCTGATGAAGATGAACTAACAACCAAATGTAAAACCAAACATTTCTTCCATGTTCTTTGTCAGTTGCCATTCCTGTGCAGTCGGGCGGTGCAGCTTGGCTCTCTCTACGTCCGGGGACTGGCCCACCTGTTGGGGGCTAACTGTGCGAGCGGCGGCCCGCTGCCCGGCGCCGCCCTCATGCCTTGGAGCAGCTTCGATGGACGGCTGTTCCACTCAAAGTACCTGCTGGCTCACAGTGGCTCAGACAACACTGTGCTGCTGGACCGCGATGTGAGTGGAGATGGAAAACAAAAAGGGGAATGTATGTGGTTGTGTTGTATGTGGCATGATTTTGGGGAGAGACAAATATTACACAGATGTCTTCTGTTGCAAACTTTTACAATAAATGAAAAGATTGATATTGAGATGTAATCCATTGTGTGTTTTTGTCTGACTCTCTCCAGCCGTTCTGTTTGTCTCAGTTTCTCTGCCTGAGAGAGAAACTTACAGAAACCTGCAGGAAGCGAGGCAGAGTCCTGCAGTCCAGACCCAAAGCACCACAACAAGCTCCTGGACCCCCAAACAGAGACAGACACACAGGTGAGACACAAGACTGATCATCAGAGATTAACACTAGCCATTTACAACCTTAGCCAACTTTACAAGTTGTTTTCAGTAGGGCAGATAATGAGAATCCTTGAGATGTGTCTTAAAGGTCCCATGACATGGCCATTTCTACTGATCATAATTCCATTGTTGAGGTCTACTAGAATAGATTTACATTGTTCAATGTTCCAAAATCACATTGGTTTCTCATACAGCATCTCTGTATAGTATGTGTATTCACTCTCTGTCCTAAACGGCTTGTTGGAGCCCCTGCCCCCCCTCCCTATGAGCCCACTGTGCTCTGATTGGTCAGCTCGCCCACTCTATTCTGATGAGTCCACCACCGTTACAGCGGAACATCAGTGTTTATGTGTTACAATGGCGTTTGTTAGCCACCAGAAAATGACAAACAGATGAGAATGCTGCGTGGGGTCTGGGTGCCGTGTTGGCGGGACGTTGCGGGGCTCGCTGCTTCGCCTTTTGAGGCTCGAGGAGCGGACAGTGTGAGCTGTATTACTGGTGTCGTTTCCTGGTTGCTGCATCTGAGAAAAGATAAGGCTGAGTGAGTGTGTGTGTGCCGGTGAAGCTCCGCGGAGTACCGCGGCTGAGAACATATAAGGCTGAGTAAGTGTGTGTGTGTGAGGAGCTCCGCGGGTTGGTCCATTTGGACCTGGATATCGTTACGTCACTATACTCAGGAAGCAAAAAATGGAAAAAGAGAATTCTCCAATGAGGCGTTCTGGGGCAGCACAGACAGGTCTTTTCTGTGTTAGAGTTGTACTCACTACAGGGTGTACTTTGAGGGTTTGTGACTCTGCAGACCGTTTACATGCATAAAAAGCTACATAACACAAGGGGACGGGTAATAACCAGAAAAGCAAGACATGGGACCTTTAAAAGTGATTTGTGCCTGTTCGGCTCAGTCAGTAGGGGCTTGGACTGGGAGCTGTAGGGTCGCCGGTTCAAGTCCCCGACCAGACCTAAATATGGAGTGTGGACTGCTACTGCGACAGTTCACCTCCTGCCCTGCCGTGGTGACCTTGAGCAAGGCACCGGACACCCCCCTTCCCCCCCCACTCCCATTGCTCCCCGGGCGCTGTTCAATAGCTGCTTACTGCTCCTAGTGCTAGACTCCTGGTACTAGGATGGGTTAAATGCAGAGGCCAAATGTCGCTGTGTGCTGTGTGCTCTGCATGTGTGACCATTAAAGAGGGTTTCATCCCTCCCAATTCTATTCTCTATTATTTTATTCTCCTTCCTAACTTTAACTCAAAATTCACTCTTCACTAAATGTTTTTTCTTTGTTCTCTCGTGTAACATAATTATGTTCTATTTATGCTGGGACTCTTTGGAAAAAGAGTTTTTGATCTTGTGACCATCTTGGTTAAATAAAGGTCAAAGAGAGAAAACGTTTTGACCTGAATTAAGAAATGTTTGGGTGTTTGTAGGGCGCCCTGGTGGCCCAGTGGTTAAGATGCATATTCTGTAACCACAACGTAGCCTGTGCAAATCTGTCTGGAGACCTTTGTGGCACGTCACCCTCTTTGTCTTCCCATGCATACTTTTCTACTGTAAACCAGCCAATAATAAGCTAAATGTCTAACATTATAAAAGTAGAATGATGATGTTTGTATTGTTTTATGCTCATGTGGCTCTAGTTTTGGAGCTAGTCTTTATTTCGAATGACTGTCCGAAGTACAGAGAAGTAAAACATCCCGCAGTGATGTGTTCGTTAGAAGTTAGAAAGACGCTGTGGTTGAAATGAAAAACTGATGAAAATACTGCTGGAGCCAAACATTGCACTCTGACAGCTCATCTGTGGTTGTAGTTCTCTGGTGCCCCTCACCGAACCACATTACCCAGAGGGCCGCGCTGTAACGAGCTCCATGTGTGCTGCGGCCTTAATGCATACCACCCTGTGCACGTGCACACGCACGCACACGTGCACACTTAGCTCCAGACGTGCTTTGTCAGTGCACTAGTAATAGTAGGTTTCTGTTTATAGAGAGCTCTATTTTAAGACTCACAACAAGACTCACTGATTACAGGCCTCTCTCTTCTGTCCCCCCCCTCTTTGTGCTCCCCTTCCCCACAGTCGTTCCCCTCCGTATAACTCCTCATCCTTTTATTTTTCTTGATTTTTTTTCTTAACCCTTTCTCTCTGTTTCTTTCCACTGTTATTCACTTTCTGGTGCTGCGTACAGAGCCTTGACATTCTCCAGAAGCTTTTCCTTGGTATTATTCACAGATTTTCAAACCCTTTCACCCTTACCCACCTACGCCTTTGTTCGTGTTAGTGTGGCCTTTCTGAATATGATCAATCTCAGATATCTGCTTATGAATGCAGAATCTGTAAGCGACTGTATACTGAGCTTTTATAGTCTGAGTTGCATTCATCAATCAGGTTTAAGCGGCCTTTGGTTGCATGCAGATAAACAACTCCTACCCGATCAATTAAAAATGTGATCATAACTAGTTGAATACAATTTTAAAAAATCAGTCTCAGATACAAGTAAAAGAGGTGCAACCAATCAATGAAAGACCTGGAAACAGCTTTTTATGTTATGGTAATATGGCTACTTGTAAAACAATCCTGTCGTTTTTGCCACTCAACACCAACTCCATTCTCGTGTCTCAAACGGCTCATCAGGATGTAAACAATGCACAGTAGAGTAAGTCTTGGCCAGGATATCCGCTTGCTACACCGGACCCCCCAACGTATTGGCCGTTGACAGATAGTGGATGGTGTCTGAGATTGGAGCATGATGCTCTTCACTTGGTTGTCTTGTTCTCCCTTCACAGCGCGGTGGTCAGAAGACGACTCAGCAGTAATTTATGAAATCTGAACCCGCAGTTTCTTTTCAACCCTGTTCCTTGTAAACCTTATCCATATCTCTGCCTGCCATGTTGTCGCAGAGTCTCCAAATTGCGCAAAAAACTGTCAAGTCAACCCTTAGTGGGTCTCATGAGGATGTTTCTGGTTTTATAGATGGAAGGCTATACACTCTTTATACCTCAGTGTTTCATTTCTGCCAGACCCAGACACCAATCATTACTACAGAACTGTGGGGATACAGAGTGTGTGTGAGACAGAGAGTTTGTGTGTGCGTGAGAGCAGTGGTGGCGCTATGTGGTATTGTTGAGGGCCCGGTTTGGTTTTTGTTTGGAATCGGGCCTGATGTTTAGTCTCCTCAGCAAATATCTCCTCTGCCCGCCTGCCCTTGCAATTACACTCTTTAACAGTGAATCCAGTGTAGCTGCTCTCCCATGGCTCTGCAGTTTATTTCTGCATGTGCCCTGAGTTTGTGACTTCAATAGTGTTGAAAGATGCAGTCACTAAATTGTACAGATGTGTGTAGTTGAGAAAGTTAAAATGATTGTTTACTTCCAGGATTGGCTTAGTCTGAGAGCAAGAGGCGAGGACTCATTGGCAGTCTAGCTAAATAATGTACACATTTGGTTTTGAGACTAGTGTTATTCCATCACAAGATGATCTCTATTTCCTGCTTGCTTCAAGTGGCCAGAAAATCAAGCACAAAGTATTTCTCTATAACGTCAACATTTCAAGACAAAATAAGTATAGTATGAAAATAAAAAATGTCAAACCTAGTCCCCAATACATATAATATAAAATAAATACCCATCATACCACTAAAGCCCTTTGCATTTCGACCATAGACAATACTGATAACTGAAGTTGACTTTGGCAGAGCAGTGTGTTCAAGTTGCACGCATCTCTGCTTGTCTAGCTGACATCTCTCAGTGGATGTCTGCTCACCACCTCAAGCTCAACCTTGACAAGACTGAGCTGCTCTTCCTCGCGGGAAAAGATTGTCCCACTCTTGACCTAACAATCAACATCGGCACCTCAGTTGTTTCCCCGACTCAGACTGCAAGGAATCTGGGTGTGACCCTAGATAACAACCTGTCCTTCACTGCAAACATCGCTGCTACAACCCGTTGCTGCAGATACACGCTTTACAACATCAGGAAGATACGTCCCCAGCTGACTCAGAAAGCGACTCAGGTTCTGGTCCAGGCTCTCGTCATCTCACGCCTAGACTACTGCAACTCCCTCCTGGCTGGTCTACCTGCATGTGCCATCCGACCTCTGCAGCTCATCCAGAATGCAGCGGCTCGTCTGGTCTTCAACCTTCCTAAATTCTCCCACACCACTCCGCTCCTCCGCTCCCTTCACTGGCTTCCGGTAACTGCTAGAATCCACTTCAAGACACTGGTACTTGCTTACCATGCTGCGAATGGATCTGGCCCTTCCTACATCCAGGACATGGTTAAACCGTACACCCCAGCACGTGCACTACGCTCTGCATCAGCCAAACGACTCGTTGCGCCCTCGCTGCGAGGGGGACCCAAGTTCCCATCGGCGAAAACACGTGGGTTTGCTGTCCTGGCTCCAAGATGGTGGAATGAGCTCCCCATTGACATCAGGACGGCAGATAGCTTGCACATCTTCCGGCGCAAACTGAAAACTCATCTCTTTCGACTCCACTTCGAGCGTTAGAACTATTAACGAAGTACTTTTATACTAATAAAGGACTGGCTTACCTAAAGCCAGTTGAGTAGCACTTGAAATGTTTGGCTCTATGAAACCTGATGTACTTATATGATTCTGTTTTCTTCAAGGTTGTGTCTTCCTGGTCGAATGTACTTATTGTAAGTCGCTTTGGATAAAAGCGTCAGCTAAATGCAATGTAATGTAATGACTAATTGCTCATTGTAATAAAACACGTTCTTTTGGACTTTCCACTTTCAGGTGGTGGGGAGAACTGGAGCGAGAGAGGAGAGACGACCGGAGGAGGATGGAGGGAGAGAGGGGAGGCAAGAGGAGACCCTAATAAATGTGAAAACCGAGAAAGACTGTGGGAGAGAGGAGGAGGAGGAACGAGAGGAGAACATTTTCACCCTCATCCCAGAGGTCGATCGCATCGCAGCAGAGGCAGATACCAGCTGGCCCCTAGGTAACCGTGTGGATATATATCGATATGATATACTTTATTGTCTCTGTAAGGACATTTGTTCTGGACTCCGTCCTGCAGTTCCACATACATGTACATATACAAACATAGTAAACATTAAAATACATACACATATCATCACTCATACACCGTTTGAACAAACACAATACACAGACGCACATACTGACAATGGCGACCTATTGCACAACCCTCATGGCCAACATTTAAAAAGTACATTTCATTACATGTGAATGTTAAGAAGCTTAATGGACATAGGTAGGAATGAGTGCTTATAGTGATCAGCCTGCTCTTCATCTTCTTCAATGTTTCTTCTGTACTTATCTGCTCTAATGTCATTGTTCCTCCTCTCCTCTCCTCTCCTCTCCTCTCCTCTCCTCTCCTCTCCTCTCCTCTCCTCTCCTCTCCTCTCCTCTCCTCTCCTCTCCTCTCCTCTCCTCTCCTCTCAGATGGTCACAGCCTCCTGCACCAGGAACATAACCCCTAACCGAGTGGAGAGAAGAGGAGGATTAAAGGGGAGGATTTGAGGAGTTAAGAGGATGGGGAAGACGTGATGAAAGGAGCAAAGTAATCAAATTTCTCTGAACAAACTGATTAGTGAATTAACCCGTCAGGAATGTTTGTCTAAAGGATGCAGAAGGTAGATATACGGGGATTAGGAGGAGGCAGCATGAAGAGATTAGGAATAAATCATTCAATTTACCAGTTTAACTTGAATTTGTCTTTTTGTGCTCGAAATTGTCCTTACAGATTACATTTTTTTAAAGTCAATAATTTTAAAGCCAGTACTTTATTTTAGGGCAACTTAACTGTCTCACAGTGACAGCAGATTTTAAATATACATGAGCACTCCCCAAACAAACACAGAAATGCCACTTCAAATGGATTAATGGTTAATCCTCAAGGCTGTTTTTACCTCTTATCTCTCACAATAAAAAGAGAAAGATCTTAAAAGCTGTGTGTGTCCAGTGGCATAATCCTTTTAAAGGAATGGTTTCAACTGGATAAACAGTAACGCTAGTTTCAAGTATCGGCTGGGATAGGGCTTCAGCGCCAGAGATTGACACACTTCTGTAAACTGATACCAGGAGCCATTTTATACAATAGATATTAGGTTATACGTAAACTGGAGTCTCTTAAGATATTTTCCCTTGAATTGTTACATCTTTTGTTTTCTTTCTTTCTGTCTCCTCGGAAAACACATGGAGGTCTTTCTTGTTGGAACAACCACTTTTATTCTGTGCATATAATGAAACGTTATTCTTGAATTCAATTAAGACCCAGAACCAGATGACACTATTCGGCCTGACAACATTAAAACCTCACTGCATTAAGCTGAGTGTGTGGTTTGTGTCTGTGTCTGTGTGCGTGTGCGTGTGCGTGTGTGTGTGTCTGTGTGTGTGTCTGTGTCTGTGTGTGGGATTGTTGGGTTGTTGAGGAATGTATAGCCTTTACAGCCGAGCTGACTGTCTTCCTGTTGCACCGTGAACGTCGTAAAACCCACCGGAGAGGAAAAGGATGCAGAGAAAGTTCCACAGCCTGAGTGCTTTCATTCCTCTGTGTTTGAGTGTGTGTGTGTGTGTGTGTGTGTGTTTTCCTATAAGCAGAGCATTAAAGAAATGTGAGAGTACATTTCTCAACGGATGGAAACATCTGAGGGGAAATCAGAGTGTTGACACAGTGATAGTGAGACTCTGTTTGGCGTGGCTGAGTTACATCGCTTAGCTCTCCTGAGGTTCAATGACACTCGTCACACAGGCCTACATTCAGGCTGCTTATCAAGCTATATATATCTTACATGCACTGAAGATACACACTTATCATTCTATTTTAATGCAGTATGGAAAATATGTATCCTTAAAATAATGAACGCCAACATGTACATTTGTACATTAGTACAGTACAGTCTCTCAAATATCCCTTCATAGGAATACTTTACCCCAAAAATGATCATTTGTGTACCAATTGCCAGCCTGTGTTACCAACTTTTTATTTCATACCTTTATGACGATCAAACAATACAAAAACTGAGAAAAAGTTAGTCTTTAGATATGGTTTTGCTTTTGTTAACGCAGCCCCACATTTTTAATAAGACTTTTCTCTGTTTTTTTCACCAAGGAGTCAAGCAAAAAGAATACAGTGAGTAGTTGATACACAAAAGATAATTTGGAAGGGAAACTCTTAAATATGACTGTTTTATGAACATTAAGCTGTGGATGGCGAGAAACCAATGCTATTGGAGTGCATAAAGTAATACGTTCATTACAGAGCAAGTCATGTATTGAAGAGATGTTGAATCTTTGCTAAAAGTGACAGAATCAAATTAAACATGTTATTTGCATTCTGAAGTTGTATTAGGCTTAGAGGACCAGAAATAGAGCCCTTTAGTGAATATTAGAGTTTTTAAGGGGATTTGACCAAAGCATCCACTCCCTGTTTTTCTTCTCAGTCTACAGGCAGCAGAAGAAACAACAGAGAAAGTGTGCGTGTAAGCGCGTTTTGAGGTTAGTGACTGTGGAGTGTGTGAGGGTGTGTACCATGAGGAGGGGCAATAAGGGTGGGGCAGGCAACACACACACACATGACCCGGGTCCATTAGCCCCTTCTACATAATAACAATAACAGGAGGAGGAAGCAAAGGATGGAAGGTTAAGAAGAGAGGAAGAGGGAAAGAAAACTGTGTAAATGAAGGAGAGGAAAGGTAAACATTGAGAAGAGGAAGATGAGGAGCGGAGGAAACACACCAGAGGGGTGGTCGATGGAGAGGTGGAGGACTAAGAATAGAGAAAACAGGATGAGTGTGGAGTAAAGAGGGGAGGGGAAGACAGAAGAGTAAAAAAAAACACAAGCAATCTTGAGTCGGTAGTCTTGCCTCAACCACAGGAAACCCTTTTGGCTGCCCGACAGATCGGCTTCCTGTGTGTGTGTGTGTGTGTGTGTGTGTGTGTGTGTGTGTGTGTGTGTGTGTGTGTGTGTGTGTGTGTGTGTGTGTGTGTGTGTGTGTGTGTGTGTGTGTATGTGTGTGGTGGAGGTCTGGGCGTGGTCCCTCCAGCAGCAGGGAGGCAAAAAAGTTGAACCCCCTTTCGAGGCCTCCTCCCTGGGATAGACTCAGGCCTCCTTCCCCTCCGGTGACAGTCATTCAACAGGCTGTCATTTTTTTCTGTCTTAGTCTCTCTCTGTCTTATCTAAAGTCTCTGAGGCTCTCTTCCTGCCAAAGTCATCAAGCGAGGCACCCAATTGTGTTACCCAGCTGCCCCAAGGGGATTTCATTTAAACCCTTGTGGTGTCCAATGGGTGGCACCTAAATGGGTCCCATCCTGACCACTAAACCACTTCAACAAACTTTAGCCGAAGCAGCCAGGCCACTTTGAGGCAGAGCTCTTGAATCCACACATTTACCTCTGGAAAGGTGAGGTGTGGTGAAGTATTTGATATGATGTGTTTTGATATGACGACGTTTACTTTTATGATTTTAAAGGGATAGTTCAGATTGATTGAAGTGGGGTTGTATGAAGTAGGCTACTTATCTATAATAAGTCTACCTACAGTACGGTAGATGACGGATGGCACACTCCCGGGAAACAGAAAGGTGTAACGGCAGATAGTAAAGCATTGTACTGCAGTGGATGGGCGGAGCTGCAAAACATGTTTTAGCCATATTTTCTTTTCCATTAACCAGTCTCTAAATAATAGCAGAGCCCATAACGTGTTTTCAGATGATTTCTCCATTCTTGTCTTAGTTAGATTTGTTACAACTATAAAAGTGTTCTCAAGGTGCATGCCCAAGACCCTGTTAGTGAATACAGAGCAGCAAAACACTTTTCTTCTTGCTGTTAGTAAGTGTTGTGCGCAGGTGTGGACCGTCTCTGGGTATACATAACCCCATAATAGTATCTCCATGTGGTTGAAACAGGTTGAAACATGTAATTCACTTATGTTGTCCGTACTTAATATTTTCTCATCATCCTCAGCTGTACTTTTTTGTGTTAATCAGCAAATGGTTACCAGTAAGTGCATGAGATGCATAATGCTCCCTTGTTGTTCAAATTCTGCAGCATCCAATAACAGCATTTTGGGAGAAAACTTGAGAGAAGACAGCAATTTACCTGAACTACAACACCACCTGTTAACACATGAGCATGCTGTTAGCGAGTGTAATTGTTATTATTATACGGGGAATTACACATGTTCTAGTTAGTTAACAAGCACCTTCAAATTGGTGTTTAGGCTACTCTTAAGATACAGAGTGAGCATAAGAATTGGAAAACCGGTTAAACACATTTTATAAATATTGCAAATCTTTCTTTTGTCTCAATTAACCCCTGTATTTATGCAATGATGTGTCTTTATTCATCAAAGCTGTTGCTACAAAGACGATGGCCTGTTTGTTTTCTTGGTTGAATTGTGTGTGTGTGTTGTGTAAGTGTGTTTTTCTCTGTGTCTGTGTGTGTGTAAATACACAAAGAAAGAATCTTGGCCACAGTAATGGCTCTTTTGTTGTTTTTGTCGCACGCACCAAATTGACACAGTCGTCCAAAAATACACAGAGCCATAGTGAGCAAATATAACCCTTCTGTATTTACAGCAGAGACTATAAATACAAACGTCTTTCTTTAGCTGAGGCCAAAACACAGAGGGAACAACTCCCAGACTGCTTTGTGCATGTGTGTGTTTGAGTAACTCAAACTAAACCAGGCCTATTTAATTGGCAGCTCTTCTACAACCTTTATTTTAAATATACAATTGTGCTAAAAAGATAAAATAACATGATTAAAAATGTCTGGTTTACCTTGAAAATGTAGTCTGGTTTAACGGCACCTTGGCTAACAACTTAAAAAACAAACAACAAACTTCTCATTTCTATATGTCACACCTAGAACAGTGTGGCGTATTGAGAGCTAATGTTCTTGCAGGAGTTCCTGCTGTTCTTGGTTTGTGTCTTCATGGTTGATTGCACTTACTGAAAGACGCTTTGGATAAAAGCCAGCTTAATGAAATGTAAAGCAATGTTTCACACGGGACTTCTTTGAGTGAGAAGATGATAAAACATACCAGTTATTTGAGTCTAATAACCACAGATAACACTCATTAAATCAGCTGAAAACACTCACCAGGTGTCTTAAGGTTTTTACTGCACAGAAAAGGGGGCGTGGCCTCTCTCTTCACCACCAGGTCAACATCAGCTCATACACTGTGTTTGGGTCCAGTGGTGGCTCTCTGTCCCGCCCTCCCTCTGCTCCTCCTATCAGCTCCCTCCCTTACTCCTCTCATCCTCTTTTATCTCTTTCCACCTCCACCCATCTCTCCCTCGCTCTTTTGCCTCTGTTGCGTATCTCCAACCCCCCCCCCCCCCCTTCTCTCCTCTCCTCTCCTCTCTCTCTGTCCTTGAAATGAATGCTCTCTGACTAGTGGAACATATGCTGCTGGTTGTTCAATACCCTCCCTCTGAGCGGGGGCGCATCCATGCATGTGTGTGTGTGTGTATGTGTGTGTGTGTATGTGTCGTGGGTGTGTGTTTGTGTGTCTGTCCCCTGTGTGAATACGTGTGTGTGTTCATTGAAACATATGCCTCCTGTTGCACATCGGCCATCTGTTCCTTGAATGGACTGATGGAGTGCTGCTGTAACCATGGTGATAGGCCATTCAGTCAAATAGCCCGTCAAACAACCCCTGGCTCTGTATGTATGTGTGTGTGTGTGTATGTGTGTGTGTATCTGTGTGTGTGTATGTGTTTATGTTTAGGAATTGACTGGCAGAGTGGAGGAATTCCCACATGTTGATGAAATGAGATTGACCTTTTCAAGACGACCCACTCCTACGTTATCCCGTTTCTCTTTTATTCTCCACATTCACACACTTGTTTTTCATACTGTAGCTGACTGAGGTCATTGTCCTACTAACCCAACCTCACCATTTACACAGCAGGACACACAACATTTTACAATACACCATTTAAAGACAAAGATAGAAATATCTACATACACTTTTTACCAGAGAAAATAAAAGTGGGGAAACTTGACTTGTGTTGTATTTAAATCAGTGTTAATCTAAACATTTAATATTACGAAGAAGTTAATTAGTTACATAAATTGTTGCTTTGGATGTTTTTTAAAACATGCCTTTAGCTCTTGCTGAAAGTGTTTTGTTTTGTTTAAGTATTTTTTGTATTTTTGGCCTTAGGGAAGCTTGAGAAACAAACTATTTTCAATGATTTTATTATGATTATTTGTGGTTGAAATACATCTGTAAAGTTTGAAGGTGAGAAAATGTTAACAGTTATATTAAAAGTTAATTCACAAAGACAATATTATTTGTTACACACAAACACAAGCAGCAGCAGGGCAGCAACAGTGGAAATTAATATTGAGTTTCAACTGTCTCTAACCACTGGTCTATTCATCTGTACCCTCAGTCAGCAGCCACACACACACACACACACACACACACACACACACACACACACACACACACACCACACACACACACACACACACACACACACACACACACCACACACACACACACACACACACACACACCACACACACACACACACACACACACACACACACACACACACACACACACACACACAACACACACACACACACACACACACACACACACACACACACACACACACACACACACACACACACACACACACACCCTGCTCCACCCAGTGCAGTGGTCTGCTGGCCATATGTCAGCCCATCTCCTCACTCTCCTGGGACCCTCATTTCTTTTGTGTGTGTGTGTGTGTGTGTGTGTGTGTGTGTGTGTGTTGTGTGTGTGTGTGTGTGTGTGTGTGTGTGTGTGTGTGTGTGTAGATCATACATCAGCTCAGTACATGATGGGTGTTATTGATGGTGGGATATTATAAAGTCCAGTTACATCTTGTAAAAAATGCAAGGCTCTGTAAGTCATTTATAGTGCTGTTAGGAGAGGTTTTACAGATATATAAAGACATCAGAAGTCACTTTGGAAAACATTTTAAAGGTGACCTATCAGGCTATATTTGAACAATATATTGTAGGGCCATACCTATATAAAGTATATAAATATAGTTTTTTTTTCAAAATACCAAACAGATCGTGCATTTTAGCCATGCCTCATTTCGCTCTATATGCTCTTTCCAGCACTGTTTTTGCAGGGGCTGATTCTGTGAGCTGCAGCTGACCACGCCCCCCTGCAGGAGAGGGGAGCGTGCTTTGATATCAGCTGCTAGGCTGCAGCGGGGAGAAGAGGGGGACAAAAAGAGATCTCCGACCGTCCTCCGTGTTTTATTCTTATATATGATTATATAGAGTCATTATTAATTTGTTTTAAAGCTCAATAAATAACAAAGAAGACCTTTGACCGGCACTTTTCTAATTTTGTCCGGAAGATTTAAGCTTTAACGGACATGTTGACTGGCGAAAACAAATCTAACTGAAACTCTTTGTCATCTGCTGGTGGACTAACCGGAGAGAATTACAGCGAGAGAGTGATTGCAATGAATAACAGCAGCAAGAGCAAACGCTTGCCTCTGGGAGGGAGAAAAAGAGCCACAGCGGAGAATAAACAGAAGGGCAACCATGACAACCATGCGCGGGAAGTCTTCTTCGCTGCTTTTGTGGCAGACTACAGCGCTACTTACAGGCCTGGCATATGTACTACAGCGTCTCCAGCGCTTTCGAGCGGCAATGGCCGGCGGTGGCCCAACCCCACATTCCCCTGATAGGTGGAGAGTTGGCCATATAGGCGGAGCACCACTTCTGTGACGTAGAAAATAATTCAAATCTGGATCAGTCTGTATCAGATCTGTTGCAGCCCCGTTTATAGAGATTTGGGTATGGAGGAAAAGAGAGAGGGTTGTGTTTTCTGACACTTGGTGAGTTCCCTGGAACACCGGGGACACATATATATTTATGTATAAAAGACGTACAAAAGTGCATTTTGCATGATAGGTCACCTTTAAGTTAACAACCAGTTTTTGTGTAGTAGTAGAGCATTAAAAAACATACACACACATAACACACACACACACACACAGGGATCTCCTAATACGTCAGTAAGGTACTAACTGCAGTGTATTGGTGTTTTGTGTTTGAGTCCAAATTATGATCTCGGTTTAAAGTCAACCATCTAAATTCTTTCCCATTTCAATGTTTCTCCCATGCTCCACAAAGAGACATGCCTACATGTCATGTTATATTTTCCATAAGTAATATTTTTATTAGTGAATGCTGACTACTTTGAAAAATGACTGGATAATTCAAGACTGAATTTACATTGTCCATCATCAACATAAAAAAAACAATAGATGTTTAAGGGTAATATAATACATAATAAGTCGGGTTTTCCTGAAATACAATGTATGGACTGACAAAATGAATCCCTCTTAATCATTATATGACAATAAGTGTGTGATCCTATCATGTCATATATGTTGAGTACAACCAAACTCAAGTTCACAGGTTTTCAATTCATCAGCAAATTCATTTTCAAATCTATTCTTCAAAGGAGTATTTATTTGACTTGCACTTTTTGACGCAGGCACTTTGAAAGCCCATTGTCTCAATTTCAAACTCTATTGTTCAGCTTGAACTGACAATGACAACTTATTTGTACATGCAGTAGTTTAGTCTAGTATCCAGGGTCTCAGTAAGCACAGATTCTGGAGCTTCTGCTTTTAGTTTCTTGGCTTTGTCCTGAGCAGTTGTCGTGATGTCTTTTTTGACAGATACAGAAAAAGATGCAGAACAACACAACAAATCTCTGTGTTTGCGGGGGGTGTAATATTGTGCAATAACAGTTGAAACATAGAAAATATTTAGCAAACACAGCATTACTGACCACATTGTCAACTAGTCATGGTTAACCAAGACGTTTCTCTACATTCTGTACATAAGCAACTTGTGTAGGACATCTGGTGTGTGTGTGTGTTCCTGCTGCAAACACTTGTAGCCTCAGACAACTTTCCACTTCTTTAATTGTACATTTTTTCTTGCTATCTTACATTTCTTTTATATTTTAACAGATTATCACTTTCTCTGTTTTCTCTTCTACTTTTCCCACCTTTTTCTCGAATGTCTTCATTAAGCGGATGTTCTTGGGGTTTAGTGGAATTAGTGCAGTTTTCTGACAACTGTTCAGACACATCCATCCTTACCCCCTACAACTATAAATATAAATCTTTAGTTTAGTTCCGCTTGGAGCAAAAGGGTTTAGATAATTCATTCTCCACCGGGTCAAGAAGGGAATTTTGTCCGTCTGTCAGTACTGGATATCGTTGGTTTGACATCTACCAAAACACACCAGGTCATAGACACGTCATGACATTAAAACCACGCACACACACACACACACACACACACACACACACACACACACACCACACACACACACACACACACACACACACACACACACACACACACACACCACACACACACACACACACACACACACACACACACACACACACACACACACACACACACACACACACACACACACACAGTCCTTTGCACGCATTTAATTTGAGGTCAGCAGTTTGGCCCGTGTTTTCGTAAAATTATTCAAACATCGAGCCACAGTGTCTGTGTGTGTGTGTGTGTGTGTGTGTGTGTGTTTTTGTGCTGTGTGCTGTGTTTTGTCACAGTGACTGCTTCCATCTGCAGCTATTTTGTGTTCATCATAATGGTGAAAAACAACATCCATTCTTTTGTCTCTTATTGGCAGAAAGTCACTTTACAGTCGGGTTTCATTATTGTGTAGTCAGCAATGTATGTGTCACGTAACATCTAATATTGGGTCCCAAAGGTAACAGTAATTACAGTGACTATGTTACAGTATTAGCAGGAACATTTATTTATTGAAGAATTTGCTTTAGTGAGGATTACATATATTACTATAATTATTGTTTTTATGTAAACTATGGATCCTGTAGGAAGTTATCTCAGCTCTCCTCAGCTCCTCAACTGTCACTGTTTTGATTTTGTAGCTTACAACTGGACTGTCATACATTAAGCAACACAAGAGCCACATCATTCCCTCAGGAGATGGTAAAGACCAAACATATAGATAAGAGAGTGAATGTCAGACTTCACTAAATCATTAATTCCCTAATTCTGTGATATTCGTGTACACTAAATAAGTTACCCAAAACGTTCTAATTAATTAGTAAATGCACTGTAGCAAATAGTTATACAAACAAGCACAAGTACCACCAAATTGCAATTAAAAAGTGATGTGTGTTATTTATTTTTTTCCTCACTGCTCATTGTTCCAGTGACAGCTTACGTCTGTAAAGCATCACTGGTCAATTAAAGCTAAAAACATTTTTCAACTGTACTGAAGCATGACATAATATGAGCTTTAGGCCCTGTCCACACGGAGACGAAAATGAAAACTAACCGAGGTCGATATAAAAAAAGTATTCCGCCCACACGGAATCAGCACCAGAAACATGTCTGTCCACACGAGGCCGCTCGACCCGCTGGAGACGCTGTAGTACATATGCCGGGCCTGTAAGTGGCGCTGTACTTCTGCCACAAAATACACCAAAAGCAGCGAATAAGACCCCCCGAGCATGGTTGCCATGGTTGCCTGGTTGCCCTTCTGTTTAATCTCCGCGGTGGATTTAGCAACATGTAGTTCATGTAGTTCTCCATGTCCACTTGTTGCTGATGGTTGTGGTAGAGGCAGGCCCGGACTGGCCATCGGGAGGACCGGGAGGTTTCCCGATGGCCTGGCCTGTTAAGTGGCCTGCTGGCCTGAGGATTCTTTTTTTTATGTATGGATTGTGAACGCAACGCTGCGCAAATGTGGGTCTGACTCTGCCTCACAGAGGGTGACTGGCTGTCTCCATGATGTGGCCTGCCGACATGGCCACTTTCATACAGATCATACTAATGCCCTCGATTGGTCTCTGTGTGTCATTCAAGCTCGGGAGGGTATGTATGTGTGGCGCGAGAGCGAGAGAGAAAGCGCGTGCACCGGTTACGTGTATTGTTGTTGTTAGCATCTGGTGCTAGCTAGCTGCGCTAACGCATATCATGAGCTGTCAACAAGGTGGAGGAGAGTCCTCTCCAGTCAGACTGAGAGACTGATAACTACAGCTCAGGTGAGGTAAAGGACTCTGAGTGTTTAGATAGTTAACTTAGTCTAAGTTCTCTGTGGGTCTCAAACGGTTTGGTCACCATTTATGTAAACACATATTTCCATTTGAAGGGGGAGTGATTAGTAAAATATGGATGAATAATAAAAAAAATGTTTTAACTAGGTGAACAAAGGGCAAGATAAACGTGTTAGCTAAAACTAGTCTTTGCTGCTGCCTCAAAGAGGAGCGGGGGAGAGGAGGGAGACAGGAGAGGCTGGTTCAGGAGCACAGACACACTCACAACTATAAATGTACCAAAAACAAATAAATAAACAAGTTTCAATGTTTTTTCATATTGGATATGGTATGTTATTGGTTATGGCCATGTTATTATGATTTTATGATTATTTAAATGTATACAGTTCTGTTTCATATGGGTGTTGTTTCTTTATTTCCCCCTCAAAGTGAACCAGATTGATGCATTTAAGTCCAACATTTAAAAAATAAATCTTACCGGGGGAGCATGCCCCCGGACCCCCCTATAGGATTTGAGGTCCACCTGCACTTAAAATATGTTCACATAGGTTCCTAAATAGATTTGCACATTATTTTAAACAGTAACCCATGTCCATATGTTTATTCTGGGGTAGTAGATTTAAAGTTTAGGGCTATCACTATGGGCAGCAACGCTGTAAATATTGACAAATAAATCCAGAAAAATGGCACAAAAGAAAACTGGTAGTGGCCTGGCTGGGTGTATAATTCCCGGCCTGACTTATTTTCCCAGTCCGGCCCTGGGTAGAGGAGCTGTAGATTTTGCACTAACATCTGTAGCATGGTCAGTAGCGTCAGCAACCCTGTGATCCGCCATTGTTGTTGTTGGCGAAACACATCAGCAATGACGCGGGGGTGAGCAGCAGAGGTGGGGAGAGGCGGGGCTATGGCTTCATCGTTATCAGGAAATTATCGTATAGGGCGTACACACGGAGCCGTTTGGCCCCCCAGTGCGTTTCGTCCGCGTTTCCGTGTCGGCCTCGTGTGGACGAACCGTTTATATCAGGGGTGCCCAACCAGTCGATCGCGATCGACCGGTCGATCGCGGGGAGATTCCCAGTCGATCGAGAGATGTGTCTAAAAATAGAACAACAATATTTGTATCGTTAATGTCCTATAACATAATCTTCCTGTGCCAGAATAATGCACTTGAACGCATCAAAGCTTTGTGATTGGCCGGTGTGACCCCATGTGTCGGGGTGTGGCTTTATGGCAGAAGGAAAAAAGCCCAAAATATATAATTTTCACTCCGAGTGGGAGTATGATTATTTTTGTATCTATTCCAATTCAAAGTCCATCTGTCTCATCTGCAATGCGAGCGTGGCTTTATCGAAGAAGGGTAATTTAGGAGCGGCATTTCAAAACAGTGCACAAACGCTACGAGACGGAATTCCCTCCTAATTCTGCCCTACGCTCCCAAAAGGGGAGGGACCTGAAAGGACAGCTAAATGCACAGCAGTCCATTTTCACCAGGCCCAACAACAAGAGCAAGGCTGCTACCATAGCATCTTATCGTGTCAGTCATGTTCTTGCGAAACACATGAAGTCTTTCAAAGACGGCGAAGTTGTGAAAGAAGCATTCCTGGAGGCTGCCGACGTGCTTTTTGGGGACAGTAAAAATAACAGAAGCATTTCAACAGGTTTTTGATATAATAAAAACTCAAGTTAGATACCGTTATTAATCAGCTGTAAGTTTTAGTTTGTTTGAACTTATTCATTATAATTATTGTACAATATGGTATAAGAATGCAAACTTAAATTGATTATAATCTATTATCAATTCAGGTTAGGAAACCAGTGTTGCTTGCATCCTATTTTAAAGGCATTTCTTTTTATACTCTACTAAAATGCAACAAAAAAAGGGTTTGATTCTATTAATTTTGTCTTTTTTATTGCACTTTGGCAGCAGATTCCTGAGTAGCTTCAGATCTGAGTTGTCTTGTTAGTAAGCCTAATTTATACTTTTGTAGCAACACTATTTTTATATAATGGCAAAGAAAGGGTTCAGAGTCTTTTCTTTTTTTCCTGTGTCATACAGTATGTGACAGCACTTATCAATGTTTCTTGAAAACATTACCCACTGTAGTATGTGACGTGTGAATAAACTCCAACTCTGTATCAACAACACTGTTGTGTAATTCAGTTAAATACTTGTATGTGTGTAGATTAGAAAGAGGTAAGATAAAGAATCTGCAGTATTTTATGGAGTATTAATCGTGCAAAGGTCAGTTTTATACAAGTAGAAGTGTGTATTTACCTGGTAGTAGGCTGTCAGTAATGGCTACGCCTCTCTATTCGGACTGGTAGATCTCGGCTGACTGGCAACTTTAAAAGTAGCTCTCGGTTCAAAAAAGGTTGGGCACCCCTGGTTTATATGATAGAGAACTGTAGCGGATACAACCCGTTTCGTTTCTGTGTGGACGGGGCCTTAGTTTCCACAAGTAAATAACTACAGTCATCCATTGTTAACATCGTGTCTAAACCATAGACTGTATATATAAATGGACGTAGGGTCCGTGACGTCACCCATAGGATTCTGCAGAGTTGCCGTGAAGCCCTTAGTAGGCGGAGTCGGCCACTAACGGCTCGACGGTGTCGTCAGAGTCTAACTCCCGCCTTCTCCCGCCTTCTCCAAATAAGGGCAAAGAGGCGGGACAGGGCGGGACCTGCTGCCAACGAGCGTGACGTTCGAGTCCTAGCTCAGGCTAAGAAGCTAAGCTAACATGCTCTCAGTATCAATCGAATGTAAAACATGATTGATGAAAGTAGTAAATCGGTCAGATTTGACCCGAAGACAACAGGAGGGTTAATGCCATATTCACTTAGTAACGCATGAACAACTTTTACAAATATTTCTATATAGTCTGTGTTGGTAAATGTCATCTAGGTTGCACATTTCCTGCTGAAATACATGCATACCAAGTCACTGCGTGGCACTTTGGTTTTGATAAAACAGTGTAGTTCCACTATATAAACGTTACATTCATAATCAAACGAGACAATCTGCAAGATAATTAGCTATTTGGTATTATTCTTAATGCTTGTCATTCACACGTTAATAAAATAAAATAAGTACCGATACATAGCAGAATAATTGTGGCGGTGTTCAGCTTAATAAGCCTTGCTCAACATCATTTATTTAGCTAATACTACAGCGGGCTGCAGGCGAACCAAGTCCGCGTTACGATGCATTCCTTGATCTCCAGTTATAACGCCGGACTCCGCCGCTGGCCGAAGCTAACGGAGCCCCAGGGTGCTAGCTACGGCCGCCGGGACGCGCTAGCGAGCTAGCACCCTGCAGCCCCGTTAGCTTCGGCGGCGTGGACTCCGGCGGCCCACCCCTTTTAACATTTGCTCCCGTTTAGCATTATGGGCGTCATAGCCATATAGTATCTTACCCAAGGCTGAATCATAAACTAAACTGTATATATGTATAAAGGGTTACGTCCTTAGCTGGCTAATAAGCTACATAACAGGCTAAGCTAACAAGCACACAAACACCTGCTAACGGGGTTAACATGTATAATATTATCATTTTACTCACCGAAAAAAGCTGAAAGTCTTCTTGGAAGATCTGTTAATACATTCAAGCGCACAGCACGACATTTTAATTATCTGGTATTTGTAACAATATTCCCTAACAGGCACGATCACCACGAACACAGCTAAAGGATCAAGTACAGTAACTACAACTAACTAACGTTGTAGCCTCTATGGTCGGCCAATATATGAACTGCAGTGTGTGGCACTTCCGTATTGGCTTCCCGGCTCTACCCCACAGTTTGCCGCTTGGTCTAAACTAATAATTTGAGTCTCTCATTATACAGCTTTGTTGAATATTCAGGGAATTCTGCAGCCTGCTTTTGCGGAATAGCAGAATATTGCTATGGATGCTGCTTGAATTGTATCTCCATTGATGTATATTCAATTGTATTTCCGACAAGACCAAAGGAACAACTGCACGCATGGACTTTGTTTTGCAGCAGATTCTCCTTCTAACTGAGTTGCATGCTCATCATGCCCCCCCCCCCCCCCCCCCCTTGCTGTTGGAAACTATCGTTCCTGTTCCACACCTCAATGGCATTCCTGTGTTAATGCATGAATCATGACGCTTCTCTTTCTTCCTTTCCTTCAGTCTCGTTCATGCCGTCCTCTCTCATTCTCTTTCTCTCAGTAACGGTTTAACCCGCCACAGATGACTTTGTGTTGGGACTTCCTCTGAAGTGCTGATGGATCACATGCATGACGGCCAGGTTAACAAGCAGGCAGGTTATGGAGGTGGGTGTAGGGGGTCATGGTCAAAGGTCAGGATAACAGGGAAATCCCAGAGCTCAATGTGGGGCCGCTCATCCTCCTGTGGGACGATTACTTCTGAAATCTTCTTTGATCTGCAGCTCCATACCAGTAGGCTACGTCTTGTTCAACAAATGACTGTTCTTACATATTCTGATATCTTGTCATGTATTCCTTGTGCTGTTTCTTTTTATACTTCAACATGCAGTACTTGCAACTACAATTTACCATAGCAGCATATGGCTAGTTAACATCCTGTTTGTGTAATACTGTGAAGCAACAGGTGGTTTTCTATACAACATGTATCACTCAGTAAAGGAGTGCATTGCTTGTTTTTAGCTGTCTGTGTAACTCTGTATGTTACTTGTTTCTTATATATGTTCAAGGAAATGTTGCCAGTCCATCCATTTTGCAGCAATTCAAACTAACTTACTTAACAATTCAAACTAACTTACTAAACTGTGTAAAGTAAACACATTGTCACCCATTATCTTACGTCATTTTCTTACATGAACAATAACCCAGAGGATCAGGTCTGCGCACTGTTGGTACCTTCCCTTTCACACACAACAAGAGATTGTATGACCCACTCTCACTTACTGGAAATACTTTGTGTGGTTTAGGTATGGGTTGGCGCCTGCATGGAGTGAACAGGAGGCACGACAAGATGTGGTTTACACTGCGATTATAGTCAGGTTTGTAAGAAGATTTCAAGTTACAGCCCTTACAGACAGAAGATTCTCCGGATAGAGATCTTTACATGTACATGTCTCTTCTTCTTTACCTTTGCATGATTTGTTTCTCTTCAGGCTTTGTGTGAGCTACATTATGTTATCAGCACACCCCATTGCTTGCTGTCTCTTTTCCCACATGGTTTCAATTAGACTTGATGGGTGGTTGGCATGTGACACATGTCGGATGTCCGGTCCACATTTTTTGTACATTTACATTTCCACATTTCTAAGTTTCGGGTTGCAGTGTTTGCATAAAACGGCTTTAATTCATCATGACAATTTCCTAGAAATTCTACTTTGAAAATGCAGCGTTGTCTGAGAGAAACTAATGGAAAAGGAGCATTTTAAGTGACCTTTTAAAGTCGGTCACACCACGGTGGCGTCTTCCTCTGTGTAAATCACAAGTCATGGCTGTAAATGCCTGACTGGAAACTCTTTGATCAAAGGGAAAAAAGACGAGAGAGGATGTCGACATTTCACTGCTGAGGTGCACCCCATGTGTTGCCAGGTCATCTTTTTCCAACTGGACTCATGCACCTTTGGAGGAATTTAGAAGACTAGATTGAATTAGTCTGCAGAACTGTATTCAACCTGTGGACAAACACAACAGAGCCCGTCCAAATTAAAGTTTTAAGGTGGAAAACATGTATGCGGGTCTGATAAATGCCCCCAACACATACCACACACACACTGTCTCTGTGTGGTTGAGGATAATAGCACAGTAATAAAGCTGATAGCTCTTCAGCAGGTACATGTCACCTCATTCTGCTCTTTGATTAGCACAGACACTTCCCTTTAACATGGGACTGACAAACACCCACCCGCAAACACACACACACACAATCTCGAGTCAACCATCCTCTCTTCGTCCTGTCTCACAGTTATTTTTTGATGACAATTTTGTTATGCATAATTTGCCTTCAGTCCACATTTAGCTGTTGTGTGCACTAAAGTCCAGCATTTCAGAAAAGGCTTTATTTTCAAACTTTGTTGTTAGGGTTCATTTTGAATGCTAATAGCAAACAATCTACTATTTTTATTTTTGTGAGAATTGTTGTATAGAAAGCCTAAATAATTTATTTTATCCTTGTGGAATAAGTAGCATTTGATCCAATCATATCTTCTTATCATGGAGACTGATTGTTTTTATTTTATTTTGAAGTATATAGTGAGATCTGGTCATCACTGAGTCATCATCAGAGTGGTAGGGAACAAAATAGACAGCAGTAGACCCACAGAAACAAATAATTCCTCATTTATTTACCTTCAATTAGCAGAGATACAAGTCATTTTTTATTATGCATGAACACAAGAGAGAAAGTGTGTTTGAATGAGATCTAGAGTTAATGAGAGAGGGGAAAAGGCCCACACACACCCAGAAGATGAGTAAGATGCTAAACAAGGAGACAAGAAAGGAAGAAAAAACTCACAGAAACCTTAAATAGTACAAATGAGTCACAGTCTCTCTTTAGCATGTATCTGCTAAGAGGAACATGATGTGTGTGTGTGTGTGTGTGTGTGTGTGTGTGTGTGTGTGTGTGTGTGTGTGTGTGTGTGTGTGTGTGTGTGTGTGTGTGTGTGTGTGTGTGTGTGTGTGTGTGTGTGTGTGTGTGTGTGTGTGTGTGTGAGATAGAGGCAGCCTTGTCATTAAGCTTTGGAGAACCTGAAGGACATACACATGAACACACACAGATTCCTCATGACTGTGATGCTGCTGCCATCAGAGGCCTCAGTGTGCTATCAAACGCTTCCCACAGCGCCCCATTGGACTGGAAAGATGTCTCTAGCATCAGTGAAACAATGTGACAATAAACTACAGAGGCTCTTTTTTCACATCACTATAAAATAACCATTTAACATGTCAGCATGTTTGTGAGAATAGTTCACTTTTGCAAAACAGGAATCCTGTTTGATGAAATAATGGCTGTCATGACCGTAAAGACATAATTCCTGTGGTTTTATCATGCAATTTACTTAAGTACCAAATGTTTTCCAAAAACATACAATAAGTTTTGGACTGATTTTCTACCTTCAGGGCAACCATTAGCTTCCATTCGGTTCACTCAGTAAGAAAATCAACGTAATGATATTTGAAAACACAGAGGGTATTGTTGTTGTTTATTGTGTTCACTTGAAGTAACATATCTTAGTGAAACAGTTGCATGCTGGTGCATTTATGTACAGTCAAACAGTAAACTTTTTAATGCAGGAAAGGTTTTCATTTACATTATCCTTCAAAACTAAAATATGAAACATGATTATCAGTTGTTTTGTTTTTTCTTTAAGTTAGATTTGTTGACGTAACATAGTATGTGCAACAATTATTTAGCAGTCGGCACGTTCTAATCTTTGAGCTTTCATGAATGCTTTACTGAGGAAGAGTGCTTAAAAAGCATGCCCTGCTCACAATTGCATTTCTTTGAAAATACAATTAAAGCTAAGTATAACAAAGTGGATTTAAATGTCTTAAGAGCACCTATTAATAAAAACCATTTGCTGCACAACTGAGATCTTATTGTTCTTAAAGTATACATTAATGGTCGAAAGTTGGTGGTATGTTCCTTAAGGATTCCTAGTTTTGTCTGTGTGTATGTGTGTGTATAGAGCAGTGGTTCTCAAAGTGGGGGGCGCAGAGGCATGACAGGGGGGGCGCGAGAGACCAGGAGAAAAAAAATGGTTATTTAAAAAAAAAAAAAATCATAATAAAAAAAATAATGGATTTGAAAATAATATGATACAGTACAGTACTATTACGTCTGGGTCTCTGTGTTTCATTAAGCTTCCGGTGCTAGCGAGCTACGCTAACGGATAAGGAGTTTTCTCAACAACAAGGTGGAAGAGAGTCCTCTCCTGTCAGACTGAGAGGCTCAGTGAGCTAAAGGACTCTCTCAGTGTTTAGATAGTTAACTTTAGTCTAAGTTATCTCAGTGGGTCTCAAACGTTTTGGTCACGATTAATGTAAACAATTATTTCCGAGGCACACGTTTATATGATCATTATAGTTATAAAAAAATAAGAGAATAAATAAAAAACAGGTATGAAATACTATATGACAGTAAAAAAAGAATAAAGTTTAAAAGGGTGATTTTGTAAAATATCCATAAAGAAAAAGTAAATCTGTTTACAGTTCTGTTTCATCTGGGTGTTGAGAGAGGTATCCATAGATCTCTTCATTTTGCTCTCAACGTGCACCAGATTGATGCTTTTAACTTCAATATTTAAAAATAAATCGACTTTTTTTTTCCTCCAAAGGGGGGTCCTGACAGAAAAAGTTTGAGAACCACTGGTATAGAGGTTAGTTACAGGATCATCTCCTACCGTCAATGAGGTGTGAACCCCAGACTTCTCACGTCCCCCAACCCCCCATTTACACCAGCCCAGGTGTTAAAGCCCCCACTGAGGTGACACTTATCACTGGTCTGGGAAAGGGCTGCTCTGCAACAACACACACACACACACACACACACACACACACACACACACACACACACACACACACACACACACACACACACACACACACACACACACACACACACACACACACACACACACACACACACACACACACACACACAGACGCTGATACTAGGGGATGACTCAGGTTGGAAAAAGTATTTCCTTCTCACCAGATATTAAGGTCTATAGATTATCAGGCCGAGACAAGATTGATAAACATGTGTTTTCTTGATGACGCAGGACCTTTGCAACCATGAGATGAGATTGTGGGTTCCACTAGCCCAGTGATTCCCACCCAGGGGTACTTGCGCTTGTATATACTTGTAATAGTCCTCAAATAGGAATTATGATTTGATTCAAATAATAAATCACCTAATCATGTTGCATTTATTTAGGAATGTGTAAAGAACTATAGGAAGCAAGCACAGGTATAAATAGGTAAATGGTAGTTAAATGTTAGAAATAAATATCAAAAAGTATCAAAAAAGTGCTGCACAAACAGTTCAAATGAATAGCTCTTAGCATTAAAACATTGCTGACCAAACTAAATATAGACAGTTCTGCAGTATGCAATGGTAACAGCTGCCACTATTTTGTCAAATAAAGCGATATATATATATATATATTTGAAACATGCGTTGGCAATTGAGGAAGGATTAAGTGAGTTCATCTGACAAGGCTGAAGGGTTACCTCAGACCAAAAAGGATGGGAACCACTATTCACTGATCTACATTATCTCACTCAGCTTGTCTCAGATACTCACACAGGCAAAAACACTTACTCACAGATTTATCTACGACTACCTGCCTGGTGTCTGTTTTTAGGCTGTGTATCTTGCTCTATCCTCTCTGCTCCTTTCCTCTGAAGATAAATATGTCACTCAAGCTGCAGACGATGTGTGTGTGTGGGGATGACCGACTGTGGAGACAATTTGGGAAGTTGAGTCACCCACTAAGGTCAGATAACACAGCAGACAGACAGACACATCAGCATTAAGAACACAAAACAAAACCATTGATTATTTTGCCTGTTTGGCACGCTTAACAAATGCGTGCAACAGGACATAGAGGATAGTACATAAACATTTGTGGAGGACAGTAGCCAAATGGTTGCAGAGACGACCTCTGGACCAGTGGGTCAGTGGTTCAAATTCCTGAAACAGTGTGGCAGGGAAAGTGGCTGAGTCACAACAACTGCCGTCAAATGCTGCAGAGCAACATACACCCAGTCATTGCGATGGTTAGCTGTCTGAACTTTTTCTGTTTGAATAAGAATGCACTCGTCATGCTGTTGCTGCTATCAAGCCTGGACCGATAAATGCACTTTAGAAAACTGTATACAACTTATTTTGTCACTCACACTTAAAATATAATTTCCACATATGAATCAAAGTATACAGTGCTTTATATTTGTACTGTATTTTAATTTATCTCATTACACGTGTAATCATTGTGGATAAAAGTGTCACTTACTCTTAGACTCAATCATCTTTCATCATATACATAGTGCTATATTTTTACATTTATGTCTCACACCTTATTGTATTGTTTTTCAGCTAACAGAATGCACCTAACATAAATCATGCAGCTTTCATTTACTGATGCAGACAAATAGCTTTTCTGATGAGCTCTCAAGTCGTTGGAAAACTCGCTGCTGCAGCTGAAGGAAGACGAATGCTCCGCTGCTCTCTTGTGGTTCCCTTCTGTCTGCTGACTGTCTGCCACGATCACGTAAGACGCTGATCGGCTGAAATGGTAATGCATTCGTGGTTTAGATGCCTAATATGCCAACAGTCTAAATCAAAGAGGAATCTACCTACCTCCCAATGAATTAGACATATTTGAAAGCAGACTTTTAAACACACAGAGCTGGAAATATTTCTCAGTAAAATAAGTTATTTTGTAAGCATTTCTAATGTTAGGAAGAAAGCCAGTGTTTTCTGGTGTTGCACAAGGTTTAACTGTTCATCTCTTGTTACAGAATGTTCTACATGTTTATTCCTGTGGTTATTAAAACGTTCTAATAGTGGTTTTGTCAGCCTTTATTGCAGGGTCCCCATCAAATGGTAATCCTCAAAATACTTGCGACCCCTAAGAGTGTTGTCGGTTTTTCATGTGAAGTAACATATTACATCAGCAGAGATCTCTGAGGATGAGCCTTTCTGCACATAAAGCATGAACAAGGTAAGCCAGGATGAACTTGCAACACAAATGGCATCTCTGCATGTTTATCAGTCCAGATTGAATAAAACTGCTGACCAACTCTTAGGATGTCTATATAATTTGTGTTTCCCTTTAAATGGAGGTGTCTTGACTTTTTGGATCCCAATAATAACAGGTTGCCAACTCATGTGGCCCCTGTGTAAGTAGTCTAGTCAGTTGTACTGTAATTGTCACTGTAACTGGGTGTGCCATCTCTTGTGATAATAGTTGATGTCCTGATAATTGGTGTTATCCATTGTGCTGTCCCTGTAATCTGTACTGTCCCACATGAGCAATCTGCAAGGTGACACTTACTGCAGTCCAACAGAGACCATGTTTGATCTGTCGATACTCACCATCGAGGCCTTGACATGTAAATGCAATTTGATGCAGAGTATTCATGACACCTGACTGGAGTCTTCATGTGGTTACCATTAAACAACTATTTAAATCAGCCTCTATTTAAATGATTGCCTTTGATAATCATACATGATCACAAACCAAAAGTTCCCAACCTCAGTGTAATAAACACAAACACCTAAACACATTTAAAAGACAACACAAAAGAGTAAGCCTACATACAATAGACATCAAAGCAAGTCCATTTATATTTTTTATAAGACAGACAATTTTAGGAGTGTCTTGGATACCAAAAGCTGCATACCACATTAAATGATTTATTGTGATGTTTTGGCAAACAATTGGATTTTTTTTTCAAGGGCAGTTTCTTTATATAGACATAACATTCACTTAAAAAAGCCATTCACATCCTGATAGCAATTATGTTAATTATGAAGTTTTGACCAAAATCAACACTTCTGGTGTGTGCTGCTCACCATTATGTTTCAGTAGCATAGATACAAATATGTTTAAGTCCAAAAAACAAACATAGCGAGGAAGAATAAAATACTATTCTCCAAAATTATGGACAATACAACCCAGCCACATGATTTCTAGTCTCTTTCGTTTCTTTAAAGAAGACGCTCATTAAAATTATTAATTAATTAATTTTTATTTCTAGGACTGTATTGTGTATGTCCTTAAAGCCAACCCATATCTTTATTTATTGAACTATATCAACTGTTCACTCAGTCAACACATGCAAGAATAGGCAGGCCTTGAGGTGAAAAGAAAAAGAGCAAGTGCGCCATCTAGTGAAGGCAGGCAGAGAGCACAGTGCAGTTCTTAAAAATGAAGGATGAGTAACAATTAATTTAAGAGATGCAACCTTTTGTAGCGACTATCAGGATCTAGTCTTGTGAATATGTATATGTTGTTGACACCATACTCTACCCTGCTGTTCATATATATATATATCTTATTTACTTTTAGTTTATCATGCAGCACATCATGCACTTTTTTGGGGGGACAGTATTTTTGTTAAATGTATGTCAGATAAGCTTATATTTTGAAATGTTCCTATATGCTAGTTTTAACGTTATGTTTGTTTGAATGTATAGTTTCTTAATGATTAGACGTGGAGAGCTGAACGTAAGTATTTAATTGTACAGTACAACTGCCTGTTATGTATATTTGAAAATAAAACATCTTGAAAGTAGATTCTGATATTATTTTAAAATGTCCAACAAAGAAAATAGCCAGTTTGAGCCAGTTGTGTTTATGTAAAGGTCATTTGATGTGTGCAATGGATTTTATCTGCATTGAAAATGTTTTGATGTTTAAAGAGAAGAACACAATTATATTTGTGGAACAATTTTTTCTGGCTCCGTCCATTTTTAGGATAATCTGCAAAACATTAAATGTTATTGTAATGCCAATTGTTTTTCAATGATTCCTATCAAGAAGATGTCAAAAACAAAACTTTTATTTTGAATTTATGAAGCTTCGCATTCCTTCTTCCAGCTTGAACCAGGCGATGAAGACGAACCTCGCGCGTCGTCGCTCGACGAAATGACTTCGCCATGAAGTAAAATAAGCAGAAAACAAAAATGAACATCGTAGAGCAGAAACTAGCGGAATTGGTACGTGAACATCCGAATCTGTACGATCAATCCCGGCAGGACTACAAAGACAATCTGAAGGGGCATCTGTCATGGAAAGAAATCTCGGACAACATGGGAAAGTCTGAGGAGGCGGTGAAGCAGAAATGGAAAAATCTACGCGACAAGTTCTGCAAGGCGAAGAAGCGAATGGCGAGGAGAAGCTCGCCTCTGCCGACAGACGAAGAGATCCCGCTGGACCGGGCCGTCCCGGTGCTGTACCACCAGCTGGCCTGGCTCAGCTCGTATGTCAAACCCAGGGTAGAAACTGTCCCGGGAGAAACCGACGGGGTATGTTCGCCTGACTGTCATTCATTGATTTAAAATGCATCCCTGATATTAAAACACTAGCTCGGAGCAGCGGCGCAGCGCCTATATGGCGCTGGCTCGGAGATATAGCTAGAATCAGATTAGCCTATGATACACAGGTAGACGTATAAAGCTAACTATATTCATGTGTGCACAAGCTAATAACATCCAGGGTGAGCGAACAGTCTGCCTCTAGTATCCAGGTTTACTTTTCAAAATAAAAGCCTTCTCTGCGTACTTTTTAGTGTCCCAGGGAAGTGTAAAGTGTGTTTCAAACAATTGTATGTCAAATGTAATATTGCTTACTGCAATTTTCTATTCATATTGCTGGTATATTTGTAAAGGAGAAATGTGTGTCAAAATACCATTTAAAAATAGGCTATTGGCCATGTTTTCTAATTGATTTGTACTGCTCAAATGATAACCCACTTACTTAAGATAATCCACAAACCAAGTTGTGATGCGTTTCATGTAGTAACATCTTTCTGATTTCCTTGGCATTTTTGTACTGAATTTTTATATTTTAGCTTATATATTGTCCTCTAATATCTGCCTGCCGATTAAACAGTAAACACAGTACATGTATGGAAGCAAACAAGAGACAGAAGTATTTGAATTGTATTAGACACCGAATTTATAGCATTGAAAATAATTACTTTGAAAATCATGTATCTGAATGTTTTTGCTCCGAATTTACCTATGTGAAATAAAAATGTAAAAATTCAAGTGAAAAAAATTCGAATGTTCAAATTCAGATCCCAAAAATTAAAGTGAAAAAAATTCGACGTCAAAAAATTCGGTGTATAAAATTCGATGTCCAAAATTGCGATGCAGCATCATCCGGGCTACTCAGACAGGATAAGCAATCGAGCCCTAATGCAATCAAACCGACTTCTGGCCTATCAGAGCACGGCTTTGTCCGTCATGTGATCACAACAACCTGGGAGAAAAATGACGGAGAACAGCGGGGCTCGCCGCTCGGGTAAGTTTGTGCTCTTTATTTTACAAGCAGTGAGGGCTCGACAGCATTTGTATCTTACATTAGCTAGCTAAATGAGTGAAGTAGCCTTGTGCCTTGCTGTTAGCAAGCTCCGTAGTTATCATTAATTGAAGTGAATCACAACGTTACCCTGTCCTTTGTGTGTGTGTGTGTGTGGTGGGGGGGGGGTGACGGTTTGCAAAGTAACGTAACGATCACTTCGGTTAGATAAGTCAAGTAGTAGACCATGCTACACTATACGGAATACTCTCTTACAAAAGCCTTGCATTTAAACATGTTAATGTTACTTTAGTAAAAGTATGCTAGTATAATTAGGAAAGTGTTGTTAAAGTATTTAAAGTAGACACAAGTTATACTATTATATATCATTTGATTTATTGTTATTACCGATGCACGAGTTGACTTAACTGTTGTAGTTGGAGCTCATTTTGAACAATGAGCTAACTAATTATTACTTTCATAATGGTGTAATGTGCTGACTATTTTCTACATTAATAGATGGTCTGGTTTGTTCAAACTCTCAAAATAGTACGACATGCTGTCATAATTACCCAGAGTCCGAAGTGACACCTTTACAATGTTAAAAGCTGTTAGATAAATGTAGTGACGTAAAAACTAAAGTATTCAAGATAGTGTAGTGGAAAAGAGATAATGTTTTTTTTTTTTTAAAGTTACCAAAACAAAATCTCTTGTTTTGGGCTGACAGTAATGATTCAAGAAATAAATACACACACCAATTTGTTGTGGATGGAACACAACAAATGGTGCTCTTACCTGTGATGCCTCCTCCAAACATTATAACCAGACTGTATCATTCAAACTATAAGTAACAGTTCTAGCTACTTGACTTTAGACAAACAATTCAAAAGACAAAATCAACACAATTTATTGAAAGACCAATCTTTATTTCTCTCCTTTTGTTTGCATTATTAAACCCTGTCAATCTAAAAAAACTGAGCAACTCAACAGTTAACTTTATATTTCTTATTGTCCAAAGCATCTATTACACTATTTGTTCCCCTCTCATATTCACAGGATGGATGATTAGAGACCTTGGGGGAGACCTCAGATTTATGAACGTCCTGTCTGTTGGTTTGGCCAGAGAGGGCTGAGGGTCTTTCCCTGCGAGGAGGAGTACTCGCAGGGAAAGACTCTGCAGGCCTGAGGGAGGAGGACCAGACCTGATGGAGGAGGACTTGCACCAGCTGCACCTACAGAACTTAGCCCATGCTGGGCATAGCTGTTACCACCTGCACAGGCCTAGCCTGTCAATTAACAGATTAACATTGAGTGTAACTTATGTATATTATTTCGTTTTTATTTAAAAAAAAAATGGTGATGGTTCATGCTTGATAACTTTTAGTTCACATTTCAATAAATTGTATTTGCACTCCTTTTGTCCGTTATTCTTACTGAAAATGTTAAATTACACATTCACATCTGACTGAAGATTGGCACCATTTATTTGTGACGTTGCCAACTCTGCGGTACAAGACATAAGTATTGTGAAGCTCATAAAGTGAGGCAAATGCATTTGATCAGCTGACTTTTATCACATTAGCTTCTCCTTTCCCTCTTGGATGTTCTTCTGGACCCTCAGAGAAAGAGAACGTGGTGAAGCAGTCCTGTCTCTCAGGCCTGTCCTTTCCTAACAGAAATATCAAGAAACATATTATTGCAGAGCAAGTGTGTTATTTAAGAAAGAGGTGTGTTTGTTTGTTCATAAATATAATGATTTTCTTATTTGAATGTGTTTTTTAAATCTAACAGTGTACTACAAAGATAATCAGGTTATGAATAAACCGTTCTAAATTCATCAACATTGAAATAAATGTATTATTCAAATAATATTTAACTGTTATCAAAACTTAGTGCAACTGTAGAAGCTTGCTCTGTTCGGTTGTCTCACTGAAAGAATCACTTTTAACATGTTGTTTTACAGTCAGTATGCAGAGACAAAGGGTCGCAGTTCTCACTATGTTCAATAATATTTGCCTTAAATACATTGAAATGTGAAAGTTGAACAAAAAAGTGATGTTGCTTGGTAAAATGTAAATGTAACCTTTTTCTAAGAAAGTGCACTCAACATCACTGATGTGTAGGTGATCTAGTATCAGTATTTAGTCATGTTTAATGGCATGTATATCAGTGTATTAGAGTCATTACTTTATGCATTCTTTGTAAAGTATGAAAAAGGTGTACCTTGGAATCCGTGCTGAAGTTCTCTGCTGTTAGGAGTCCAGATCTGTCTCTCCTCCTCTGGTCCAGCCTGTCTGGATCACCTTGAGGACACTTTGAACAAACAGATGTAAAGTTACATGCGTGGGTTACAGACTTCTTTACATGCAAACTACTTTTTATCTTCTTTTAAAAACAGGTCATAATCTTATTGTTATACTTAAGAAATTGCTGGATATCACAGTCCTTATACTGTATCAGTTTGATTGAGTATTATTGTGTAGGTCCTTTTTATTTTACCGTTACTTTGGATGAGGTTTTCATGAGTCAGTCAAATTAATTTGTTTTCATATGCCATATTCATATGTATCACACACGTAAGGATAAGACACAAACCTATTCAACAAATGCAATGCAATGGATAAGCTTCATTTCCACTGAAGTCACAGATAACGTCATATCTAATATTTAAACAAATCATTTCCTTGTCACTAAAGCATTGACTACGCTATTCATAGTCCTTAAATGCAGATATCAAGTTACATGTTCCGTTCTACAGCCACGATAAGGCTGTTTCTCAAGTGTGATGATAATACAATTAAAAGAGGCATTGGTAATAATATTAAAAACAACAATGTTTGGGTCGGATAGGCGGTTAGCTGCAATAAATAACTCCAGTTCAACAAACCATATTACAATATCTAAGGGAGCGTTATTTCTGGACCATCTTGAAATGTGACGTTCATATTTTAAAGTTACACACATTTCATTGTGAGGTTGATTTAATATACACTAAGCCTCTCTTCAACAATACGTTGACGTTAGCTAGTCTATTTTATGCTATAGTAGAGCATAGCGAATTTAAATGAACCTTAACAATGCATACAGTAACCTAACTAGCAAACTAACTATCTAACGTACAAGGATGACCTTATTTTAGCAACCTCGCACAGAAGCCTTTTGGTAAACAGTAGCATCCCACTTAATGTTATACACTCTTGGATGCTACGCATAGCATCGTTAGCACAGATGGAGCTACGATTGCTCAAATGCTAACCCAACTCTAAACATTAATTAACGTTAGCTTAATAAAAACACCAGTAACATAACATAAAGTACGCAGGGTTGACTTACCGAAGAAACTGCATTCATGGACGGTCTGTTTCAACCGCAGATAAATCCTATATTTGCATGACGAATAGTCCACCAGGAACCAACACAACAAACACGGCAGAATTCAAGTAGTGTTCTCCTCATGCGCTGAGCCCCTGTAGCATCACGGAGCTAACAGTGAGACAGAGGAGCTAGGAGCAGCAGTCCCGTTGTCATGAAGGGGGAATTTAACTATATACAGAACATGTTTTTGTGGATCCAGGCTAGAAACATGTTCATTTTCTGATGTTAAGTTGGACATTTTAACATAGGGTCTACGGGAATTTCTCCCATCTTCATCCATCGCCTACAGTTTACAGCATTGGGCTTCACCGCACTGTCCCGGGGTTTGCCGCTTGGCTCTGATAGGCCAGAAGTCGGTTTGATTGCATTCGGACTCGATTGCTTATCCTGTCTGAGTAGCCCGGATGAGGCTGCATCGCAATTTTTGACGTCGAATTTTATACACCGAATTTTTTGACATCGAATTTTAAACACCGAAATATTTGACGTCGAATTTTTTTCACTTGAATTTTTGGGATCTGAATTTGAACATTCGAATTTTTTTAACTTGAATTTTTACATTTTTATTTCACATAGGTAAATTCGGAGCAAAAAAAAATTCAGATACATGATTTTCAAAGTAATTATTTTCAATGCTATAAATTCGATGTCTGATAAAAATTCAAATACTTCTGTCTCTTGTTTGCTTCCATATGCACTCAACTCTAATATACTTGCATGGGATAGCAGTTTTCAGTCCCTATCAAACAAACCATCAATAAATAAACAACTTACAAAATGATACGCATCTTTTAAATTGTTTATTTTTCATCTGTACTGTCACAAGATATTAGAAGCCCAGTGAAAACTGTAAATCTGTCTTTGTTCCCAGTAGGAGAGGTTGTATAAAGGTCTTTGATAACGACGCTTGTTATATGTTTTGTTATCTATGCTAACCGTAATGCTATATGCTTTGTTTGTGCCACACAGTTAGCTGGAAGCGGTGATGACACGGAGAGAGAGCAAGATAAAGAAATGAAGGAGCAGCATTACTCTATTCCTGTGGTTAGTACCAGCTATTCTCTAGTGGAGTCCTGTCCAAATAACCACCAGGAGATGGGAGTCTCTCTTAAACGTAAAAGGCAAACCACCACAGAAACTGAGATAAGTTCTGCGGATGCACTTTCCAACCTCAGAGATGAAGATGAACTGTTCCTGCTCAGCCTGCTGCCCTCACTGAAGAGGCTTAACATTAAAAAAAGGATGGAGGTACGGATGAAATTCCAGCAAGTGCTTTATGCTGCAGAGTTTGAGGACTAAAGAGATCTTTATAAAAAACGGTATGGTTGCTGGTGTTGCTTGTTCTGGTTTATCAAAAGCATTTAACCTGTAAATAGATTTGTTTTAATTATGTTGACTTTTTTAGTATTTATTTTTTGATCACCACTTACCACTTTCATTTTTAAATTGTAATTTCAGCCATTAAAGCACTTAGGACTTAAAATCGGCAAAACACGTGAGCACTTGTTAACTTGGTTACTACTCTGTGATGAAAAATGTACATTTGTTTGGAGCTCTGTTCGTCAGGGTTTCCTGCTTCTTTCAAATGATATGTGTAGATTAGACAGAGCTCTCTGACTGTACATTAATGTCTCTGCTTTATCTTTCTGAAAAGAGTCATCGCAAATGTGTATTTTTTATACAAATACATATTTTATTGCTCTGGAGAAAAACGTTTTTGCCTCCTGTTATTTTTGCTTGTCTATAGACTTAAAAAGGGCACTGTATAATCAAGTAGTCAATTTCCCCAAAAAACATTTCTACAAATCCTTACCTGCTAGTATTTTAACTTGGATGCAAAGTCATCTATACACACACACACACACACACACACACACACACACACACACACACACACACACACACACACACACACACACACACACACACACACACACACACACACACACACACACACACACACACACACACACACACACACACACACACACACACACACACTGTCCATCTCAACAAGGACCTCCCTCACTGTTCATGGATTGGATGCTAATATCAGGCTTGGCCCTCCTCTTTTGCAGAAAACATTGTTCACCAGTTTTTGTGTGTTTTCATTCATATGAGCGGTATATTGAGCTGATGTGTGGGTGGGGTGTGTGTATGAGTACAAGTCAGTTCCCCAGTTTCTCTCACGTCTCCCCCCTCCTCCCTGTATATCCCTGTCCCTTCCCCCTCTCCCTGGCTTCCTGCTCTCCTGTCATTGGGTGCTGTGTGGGGTGATGGTTTCTGTCGGTGATGTCTCCACAGCGTGTACCGGCTTCAGAACTATAGAGTCTTATTTTGACAGCCTTGCAGGACCAATTAGATTAGATAGAGAGATAGATATATGGATACATATATACATACATACATACATACATACATACATACATACATACATACATGGATAGATAGATATATGGATACATAGACAGATAAATGTGTCTGGAAAGAACATGTAAAATAATATACTAAGAAGACTGTTCATCATCTCTATGGAAGTAAGCTGAAGTCTCATGGGACACCTAGGAGACGCTGGATGCTGCATGTAGCTGAAACACCTGACACCCTGAAGCTTGGACTGCATTCTGCCAGGAAGTGGAGGAATCAAGCCCATTATGAACAGTTTCCACACTGTCATTCCTTCAGACTTTGTATACTGGACCAGAGCATAGACTTGAGTGCTAACAAGCAACAGAAAAAGGATCAACTCTGCGTTTTACTGCATGAGGTGAGATGCAACAACCGCATGATAACATATACTGTACATGTTCATGAGGGGGGATGTTGTTATGATAATATAGATTTTTCCACTATTCATATTTTCTGCTTTTATAGGACTATATTATTACTATTTCTTGTTTACCACTAGTATAACAAAATCTATGAATTGATCACAGTGAGCATAGCATCACTTCAGCAGTGCTGCTACTACGATGAAACAGCATCTCTTCCTCTTATTGGTGGATCGAGGTTCCACTGAAGGCTATTTATTTGTTGCTCCGGGTGTCTGTCATGTAGAAGGGTGTATTCCTACAGTGGTCATATGATACAAACATACCACCCTAGTGTAGTGTGTGTGTTTAGGTGTGGTTCGGAGATGATGGGAGAGCAGAGACAGAGTGGAGGAAGAAGGAGGATGCAGGGGAGAGATGGAACAATTTGATAAACAGAAAAATATTCAAGTTTACTTGTAAAATCAAAAGAACTGGCATGCAAGACTGGATGAAACATACTGACATTTCTATGCATGTCCCTTTTGCATCAGGATGAACATATGCAATCAATAACATTATATATACATCTAAGCACAAATGCTTATTCATAGTTGCTTGTTGTCATGATTGTGCAATCTTTACATGTAACACTTTAGGTGGAGAAAAACAGGCATGACTTATGAACAGCCAAACAGGTGTCAAAGTAAAAGAAAATTCAAGTGAAACATTAAGTAGAAAGAAATCAGCAGATATAAAGATACAGATCTAGTGCCTGTGAGGAATACAATTATTTAGATATACAGACAAAGAAACACAATACAATAAATAAGATGGACATCCAGGAAGCAGATGTTTAAACTATGAATTATTATTTTGTGAATGCTGCCTTTCATAGAATTAACAGGCAGTATGCACTCAGCTAAGAGATGTATGGATCAGCAAGAAACCGACGGTCATATGATCCCTGGTCAGCCCCTCAGCTATTAGAGAGAGAGAGAGAGAGAGAGAGAGAGAGAGAGAGAGAGAGAGAGAGAGAGAGAGAGAGAGAGAGAGAGAGAGAGAGAGAGAATAGTAGAGAGATTAGATAGAGAGAGAGAAGAGAGATCGTAGAGATGATAGAGAGAGAGATGAGTAGAAGAGAGGAGAGAGAGATAGAGATCTAGATCGATAGAGAGAGAATGTTGAACAGGGAATGAGAAAGCAGAACAAGAGGAAACAACAAGAGCAACAGTTTTTCTTGCTGTGTTGTAATGGAGATCAAATAGGCCAGTTGAAGCATTTGGAGGCTTTTACATTATGGTGAGGTGGAGCCCCACTGGATGCATTCATCATAAACCACTCAAAGAAAAGGTAAAACGCGCTTTAATTCTATGTTATATTCTGTAATGTCAACTTGGTGGTGTCTGCACTAATAATGAAATCTGTATCAGAGTTTAACGGACTTATTCTGTAGTGTGGGTTTGAATCAGTGAGGAGGATGTTAGGATTATAATGTTTTCTGACAGAGACTAGACAGCCTTAGCTTTGACACTATATTGCACAAGCTCATTTGGAAGCAACGCAGCAAGAATGAACAGCTGTTTTGTCAAATCCTATTCTTCAATTCTACATCAGGAACCAGGTTTAAAATTCAAATGGTTTGTTGTTTTTCATTTGGGCGTCGTGGTATGCCAGTGGTTGCGTATGTCACAACACCAGATTTTCATTTCCCATTTATCATGGCCAAAAACACAATTCACGATAACAAGGCTGTTGAGATTTCTGTAGAAAATTAAAAAAATGTAAATAAATAATGCAATAACTTTAATTCAATTCAATCTTTATTTCAGACTCAAGGTCCATATCACATACAATAATCCATCTATAACTTTTTGTATTGACATTTTGTCTCTTTTTTTGACAAATTACATTTAGAAAACAAGTGTAAAAAAGGTGAAGAGTCTAACCATAAATTCACAAAGTTTACATTTATTTTCTGCTGGACACAATATTATCACATGTGTACTGCTGTATCAGTGCATCCTAAATCTCAAAAATAGTTCTTATGTTTAGTAATGTTCTCACAGTATGCTTGTTTTGTGTAAAGAAGAGTGGAGCATATATGGGAAAAGTCATTGAATTTCGTGTTTGCTGATGCTGAAATTGTTTTAGACATTCTTGTTTTATCTCCTTGCTTAGAGTCAACAGGTTCCAGGGAAAAACCCTACAATCTTGACAGTGTGGCACCAGCTCAACAGAAAACCAGACCAAAGATTACCACTGCAGGGCTCAGGGATTTGCTTGATTTACTACAATTCTCTTTGCAACATTGACATTGGCAAGACAGTGGGCGGAGTAGAGCCCGCTCACCATGTACTCGCCTCAGAGTCTCCACCGCTGGGGCATCACTCACAGTGAGAGTATGGAGCGGTTAGCCTACAGCCAAGGTAGGTTGGCAAGTATTTTTTATATGAATAACTTCATCAATTATACAACTCCTGTCAAGACTTAAAGGTCACCTATTATGCAAAATCCACTTTTTCATGTCTTTTATACATAAACATGTGTCCCCTCTGTGTAAAGACATTCTCTCACTTGTTGTCCTGATCCATTTACAGTATATCAAAACCTGTCTGAAAATGAGCTGATCAGATTTTGGCCACTTTATGATGTCATAACAATTTTCTGGCTTGTGTAACATTAGCCAATCACCAACCAAGGTAACCCTCCCACCTTATCACCTGAATCTCCTCCTAGAGCACCATTGTGGTTTTTTAACCAAAAGCTCCTTATTTTCATCTAAAGTAACAGACAGAGAATCAGCACATTTGAAACAGGGCTGAAACAGAGGGGATTATGGGATGCTGCAATGATCTGTTTGGTATTTGGAGCCAAACACTTCAGATATATTTTTTGTATATATCTGAGACCTATACTATATTGATGAAAAACAGTATAATAGGGGACCTTTAATGCCCACCTGTTCTCATACAATGTTCCGTAACGGTATACATCCATACAAATCTCTGGATTTTTATCACTGCATTGAAACAAAGCATATATCCTCTCTGCTGTTCACTCCTGTCTAATGTATTACAACAAATCACAAATATAACATTTACATAATTAGCACTCTGACACTAACCTAATAGGTAGACAGTAATTTATCTTATCCATAGGCCTTTTTTAAATTTTTTAAATAAAGAGTGCCTAACATTAAAATAGCATAATCTTAGCTAAAGTGTGTGCGGTGAAGTCTAATAAAGAGGTTAAACATACAATCAGTAGCATTCTTATTATAGAAAAAAACACAAAGTATTTTTTGTCTGCATAATTAATTGAACCAGCTTATGTTACCAAAAATAATTGTATACATAGGCCTTCATAAAGAAATCTCAATTTCATTTTGCAAAATGCATATCTCCCATCAAATGGCATATTGCTCTGTATGAATGGGTTGTGAATGGGTGAATGATGAGGTGTGGTAACGACTGGATAAAGCACTAGATAAATACAGTCCATTTACCATTCCAGTCCCCGGTCATAGAGTGTTGACCGGTACTTTTAGAGGTGCCTGTTGGCACCCTGGGCACTGCTGAGATTCCATTGAGCAAGGCATCGGACTCCCATACTTCTACCTAGTATAGTAGCTGACAACTGCTCTTAGCACTTGAATGGGTTAGTCGAAATTTCACTATTCCCAAAATGACACTACTCTGTCCTGGAGGTCAATTTTAGGAGGTTATTACGGAAGAGGATTATGGCCACATTTTTCTCAGAATTCTGAGTTTAAAGTCAGAACTAAACATTTTTTTTCTTTTGGTCACGTCCCAATGTTTTTTCTCATGTGGCCCTAATCCTCTTCCGTAGACAAGAGTTAATATTAGACTTCATTGTTTTATTTTTTTACTCACGTATCTTAAAATAGCTGTTAGGGCCTCCTTGTCTCCAAGCCTTTGTCCCATCTTCCACCTGAAGGCTGCAGCAGTCCCTTCCACCGGCAGCAGGGGGCGACACGTCCACAACACAGCAGCCTGAAATCATTACGTAGTGCTGCTGCTGCCTTTTGTGTGTGTCTTGTGAGCCTGCTGACACCGCCCCTCCGGAGGGTGCAGCGGGACCGTCACACGCCTACTGTGTCGGTTAGGTCTGCTGGCTGGCTGTAAACAAAACCCTACAGCAGCGCGATGTACGAAATATACCTGTATCCCGGGGAGATAACGGAGCTAACGGTGGTAGCCATGTAAACCGCAACCACGGGTTACAGTACTGGAACGTTACGACGCTTGGTGGTTGCCAGAACTGTCAGTGCTTTACTCGGTGGTTTTACAGGTATTTTTCTTGTGCAATGGTTGTCATAATGGTCACCCGGTGATTTGTACATCAAAGCTAGCTTGCTAACCGTGAGCTAACCGTACACATCTGGCTGCTAATTTCGCACCACTAGCTATAATAATTCCAGATAAACGTGAACATGGCAGCAGCAGCGGAGCACGACCTGGCTCTGTCTGAGGCGGACAGCAGCAAGGAGAAGGCTCAGGTGTTTGGGATTTTGAGGCTACAAGAGGAGAAAGCTGGTGTTGTTGGGGATAAAGCTAGCAGCACAGCGAGAGGAGGAGGAGACGGGCGATGGCAGGCTCCTATCTTCGCTTTGGCCAGGAAAGCATCCGAGACCATTTCAGGGAGTATTCACGTCCTGCCCAAAGTGTCGGAGCACAGGACGTCTCTGCCCGGGGACTGGGCCGTCCAAGGTAGAGTACAGAGGGGGAAGAAGTACTCAGATCTTGTACTTAATTAAAAGTAGAAGTACTAGAGTGTAGGAATACTCTTAAGTAAAAGTACAAAGGAATTAGCAACAACATATACTTACCAAAAGTAAAAGGACTCATTATGCAGATTGGTCCATTTCAGAATGGAATATGGTTTGATTAGAGTTATATTATTCATTAAAATGGTATCAAGCTGGTAAAGGTGCCGCTAATTTAATAACTGTATTTACTGCAGGGTAGCTTGTGAATGTGTGTCCAGGTTTACAGAAAGTCTTATTTAAGAGTTGTTATTATATTATATATGATTATTATATTGCATTATCAATCCAAATCTGGAAAGTAACTAAAGGTATTAAATCAATGTAGTGAAGTAAAAGTACAAAGTAGCACAACATTGAAATACTCAAGTAAAGTACAATTATCTCAAAATGTACTTAAGTATGGTACTTGAGTTACTTTACACCACTGGTAGAGTATTATCAGCATCCAGGGTGTGAGGTTAATAATAACAGGTCTGAAGACACCCAGTATATCATTGTTTAAGGATAATGAAGACACGCTACTATCTTTATCTTTAACTTATCAGTCCCCCATGAGATGTTCAGACTCTGACACTCATTCAGGCAGCTGATAATAGGATCACAGATAATAGTTTCAGTTAGTGTGAGTAGATAAACCGAGCTGTTGCATCCCAACATATCTAACATGACCTCATAAGTGTGTGTGTGGGGGTGTGTGTGTCCCATTGAGTTGTCACAGATCAGAGCTGCTCTCATGCTTTGATGGTACAGCCTCCTCTAATAATGTTGGCTGGCTTCTTCCAACACACAATGTAATGGCCTAAAGCATCACATGCTGCACTGATGCAAATAGACTGCACTGTTTTTAATATTTCCTTTGGGGCTATCATCATGCTTGGTGCACTGTGTGTGTATATGAAGTGTTGTCTGTATGTTTTATCTTATTGTCGAAACCATTTTCAACTCAGTCCAAGTCCCAAATATATTCATTCCATAATTTAAACACAAAGCATTCAAAATGGAACCACCAAACGTTTGGTCTTTTAGCTTGACAAGTGAACGACACTAATCAATGGTTAAGCATAATAGCGGCTGGTTTCTTTTCTGTTGAGCATCATCTTCTGTCATTTTATCAGAGCTCTGGGCTTTATTTTGTCTCTGTCATTGCGCCTATCAGCCATTGTCTGTCTGTCAGTGGAAGTTGTCACTCCCCACACACTCACTATATTTAGCTTCTTATAGATTTCAGGTCCATCACAGACTTGCATTCTAATTTACTAAAAATCTGCATCATGCATTGAGTGCAACATGACGTCCTTGTTGATCGTTTTTATTTTAACAAGAACACATGACACTAATTTAGGAGACGGAACATTTTAATCCCCCATAACTCAACAATTGAAACATTAAGACACTTCTGCGTTGTAGCTATTTATTCCTCAGAGTTTGATGTACTCTACAAGTCACATGGTGTTCACAGGCAATGAAAGGGTTTCTTTTTTTCTCTCAGAATCCTCAAGGCTCACCACCAAAGGGCGTCAAGAGTCACGCTGTTCCCAATAAATCCTTGGTTGATTGGTCAAGGCCAACCTGATGGGGCAATTAAGCTCTTTTGAAATTTGCTAGGCAACATCTCTGCACTGTTTCACCTGACATTGTTTTGTTCTGGCATGTTTGGCTACACATTAACCCACGGGTCCACATGTAGAGCCTTTAGTAACATGTTTCCATAGGAGGGGACAGTCTCAGGCTATGGAGGTTTTATATAATGTAAATGCTGCAAACAAGGCAAATATCTAACAAAGCTATATAAAATGTAGGTACATAAATATTTCTAAGCTAATTAATCATTTTCAAGTTTGGATGAGTTATTATAGATAACTTCGATATATTTGTATTTACCGATGCAGTTGTATGGTCATTTTAAATATTTGAATGACTATTGTTTTGCACAGTCTATAAACAAACTGCTGTGTTTTTTATGTCAAGGCACCGAAAATAAACTAAACATGGTATTCTTAAGGTTATTAAACACCACAAATACTAAAAAAGTATTCGGTATTAATTTCTTAGAATCTTGACGGGCGTATTTTAAGCATATTTTAGGTTAAATGTTTGTGTGTGGCTTTTATCCTGCAGCGCTGCGAGACCCCATGGCGATGGAGCGAACCAACCTGCTAAACATGGCCAAGCTGAGCATTAAAGGGCTGATCGAGTCAGCTCTGAGCTTTGGACGGACTCTGGACTCAGACTACCCGCCTCTCCAGCAGTTCTTCGTTGTCATGGAGCACTGCCTCAAACATGGCCTTAGAGGTAAAAGTGGCGTCTCAACTTATTAAAATTGCTGCACAGTTGTGTTTGTGTTTCTCTCACTCATAAAATATAGAATTCCTGTATTTTCATATGCCAGTTTTGTCTCTTTCTCTCTGCAGTGAAGAAGTCCTTTCTGGGCTTTAACAAGTCTCTGTGGGGTCCTCTGGAGCTGGTGGAGAAACTTTGTCCTGAAGCAGCAGAGATCTCCGCCTCTGTACGCGACCTGCCTGGACTTAAGTAAGGAGGACAATGATGTACACACACACACTTGTGCTCAAACACAATAACCTGACATCCTGCTGGAGGAACATGAGCCACAACACAACCGCACACACAGTAACATGAGAATGTGACGTGAGCCAGAGCAGGGAAATACCTGTGATTTACTTTCACTTCACCTTTCCCGCTCCCTGCAGCGTTACTTCTCCTTATCTATTCTTTATCAACATGATATCTCTGTGTAACATCTATGGCAAAAATAGACACATTTTCCGAAGTAATCAGACTGAGTTTTGGTCACCTGTTTATAATCAAAATAAGTAATGGGGCAATAGTTTATTTGCATCCAGTGTTGAGCAGATTGTGAAACATTGTTATTTGTTTTTCAATGTCACTTCCTGCTATGACTATCACACTTATTTTTAAGATCTGCAGTCTGAGGGGGGACAGTATTGGATTATAAGAACACATAGTAGCCTTTAAAGTGCCCAATATGGGTCGTGGTCAAATGTATACTTCATATTCAAGTTGTGTCCTCTAGTCTAGTGGCTTTGTACTCTCATTCATGCTCATGATTCTGACGTCATACTTTGTTAATAATCTATCAGTCCCTACATACCAGAGCTTCCAGACAGGAGACAGAGTGTGTAATATTCAGCAGTCTGATCCAGCAGAAAAAGGGAACAGTTGTGTTGTGACAGTGTGTTTCCTCTAGTGGTGCTGAGTCAGACCAACAGACATGTGGCAGAGCGTTTTTTCAACATGTGCAACAGTGAAAACGTTTTTTCTTTCTCTGGAATAATGTGATGCATTAAAAACGCAGTTTAGGTGGCTGATATGTCACAGAGGCAGAATGAAACATAGTTGTGTATTCAGATTGTAGTATTGTGTTGTAGATCCTGTAACACTTACACCTCTGTGTTTTTCTGTGTGTTATTACCAGGACTCCATTAGGCAGGGCCAGAGCTTGGCTGCGTCTCGCTCTCATGCAGAAACGGCTGGCCGACTACCTGCGACTCCTCATCACCAGAAAAGACCTGCTCAGGTACACACACATCCTGTTCACATAGCAATAGGGGAATTACACTTGTTTAGAAAAACATACATTTAAAATTGGTTATATGAAAAGCCTTTTATCAGGCATGGTAAAGTTAATCAAGTTACCATTTTGAGATATCAACAGCAGTTCCTGAATCTGTTGTGTGTTTCTCCACAGTGATTTCTATGAGAACTCAGCGCTGATGCTGGATGAGGAGGGGGCCGTGATCGTGGGCCTGCTGGTGGGCCTGAACGTCATCGATGCTAACCTGTGTGTCAAAGGCGAGGACCTGGATAGTCAGGTAACAGCTGCTCCAAAACAGTGCTTAGAGCGTTTGAAAAAACACATTCATATAAGACACAGATTTAGATCGAATGTGTCTGATGACGATGCTGGTCACAGCTGGTGTGCTCTCCCTTCTGTCATCTCTATCATTTCATATTTTTTTCTGCTACACCATACTAAGCAAATAAATTAGAGAGAAGAGATGTAGGTCAACACAAAAGAACGTTATTCCACTTCCTATGCGCACTAGTTCATTGACGTGAAACAGTTTATCTTTAGTGACACAGACAAGATGTGTCTGTTTGCTCACATTATCTTGGCGTCAGGCAGATAGAAAGCAGACGCTGTGGGTTCATGTTTCTACTCCATGAGTGGAGACTTTGTCCTTAACGCAAACATATTTCTCACTAATGCAAACACCTTGCAGTCACACCTGACTGAACGTGCAACATGATGCAATCAGGAAATGTTTGTTTAGATCCAGTGGTCACAGAATGAGTCTACAACACACAGATTTTCAATTGAATGGCAGCTGTGAATTAGGTCTGATTCAATTCCTGAAGAAAAGTTGATACACAACATGTTTTGAGAATCAGAATACCTTTATTAGTCCCACGGAGGGGAAATGTGCGTAGTTACAGCAGGAAAAAGAGCCACAGACAGCTTAATGTTACATATGTTAAATATGTGACATGCATAAAAATGCATGCAAAAAATAAAAAGTTACATAATTAAAAAAAATAGACATCCTGTAACAGTTCTTAGGATTTAGCAGCCAGGAATATATTACACAGTTATTAACGGCATCTATAAATATTGCACATCTAGCACATATTGCACATAGCATAGGTGGTTGGTATTTAACAGCAGCAAGTTACACAATTTACAAAATACAAAATACACACCTTGTAACAGTTCTAAGGATTTAGCAGCCAGGTATATATTACACGGTTATTAACGGCATTTATATATTGCACATAGTTTGTTGGTATTTAGCAGCAAGGGGTGATATAGTCTGTGTTGTGGTGTGTGTGTGTGTGATATGTGTTCCGATGTTCGTGCTGTTTGGTAGTTACATTTATAACTAACACTTCATACTTTTTATATGCAAACATATTCGTTGGTTAAATAATTGGTAACTAAAGCTGTCAATAAATATAATACATAAATACATTTTTCCTTTGAGGTTGGGGTGATCGACTTCTCTATGTACTTGAAGAATGACATTGATGATTACCGGAGTGAAGAAAGGTATGATATTTTTGTCTCCCATTTCGGTACCACTTTACAATAAGACTACCCTTATAAAGGGTTTACGAATAGTTTGTAATTCATTTATTAATTAGGTTGTGAACACTTTATAAATCATTAATAAGCTTTTATAAGACATGAGATAAACAGGGCAACTGTGACCGGTTGCTTGCTAAATAGTGAGCCCACATTTATCTGTACTGCTAAGCCTTATATTGGCTACCTAGCTTACTTCGTCTTCTTCTTCAGCCAGCATCCTTGGTATCTGTTGCTCACTGAAATAATTCTCGCTAAGTAGCCATTACCAATATAAGGCTTAGTCATCTTGCCAAATAGTGAGCCTGTGTTGATGTATGAAAACTATGTTAGAACTGGTTCTTAATGATTAATAAAGTGTTTACAACCTAATTCATAACCTAATTATAAACCCTTTATTAATCCTTTATAAGGGTAGTCTTATTGTAAAGTGGTACCCTTATTTCGATACATTGGGTCTCTTTAGGACCCCTAAATGTAATGCAGAACTCAGTTTAATGTATGTTTCCCTGGCAACAGGAATAGCCAGATAGCGTCCATCTTGGATCAGAAGAACTACGTAGAGGAACTGAACCGACAACTCAAGTAAGACATTTCAAATTGTTTTTAAAGCAGATGTGCTTGCAAGAATGTTAGTACTTGTTGAGTTTATGATATTAGTTACTTTACACCAGTGGCTATAAAGATAGAAAGACTAAGCCTTGCACAGAGGCATGAACATACATTTTCAAAATGCTCAACAGTGCTGCCAAAATTATAAATTGACTGCTCCACAATTAAAATAAATGCTTTTATATATTTCTATTAGATGTGACTCTTTAGCGTTTCTGTTATTATTAACTGCTGCTTTAGTTGCTCTGACTGCTAAAATCCTGTTATTCCTCATTTTAAAGCCGATATTCCGTGGGGTCGGGGGGCTCGGATCCTTGTCACCTTTTTCATACCTGATGAATTTGCATCCCTGACTACAGTTGCTTTAGCGTGTAGAAGCTAGTAAGCCTACTATTTGATTTGTTTTAGATAGGCACCACATGTTTCATATGCAGACCTTATTTTCCTGTTCCATGTTCAAATAAACCATTTTCAGTGGTTATTTTTTTTTGTTCATGGAAAATGAGGTAAAGGTCATTGAGAAGTCATGGAAAAGTCAATTGGTGAAAAAGTGTATGAACCCTGGTTAAAGGAAATTGCAAGGAATGGATATCCTCTGTTTAAAATGCTGTGCATTTTGTACCTTTTCAAAACTCTCTTTTTTACCTCGCACTTTGTTTCTATTTCTGATGATTGTCAGATGTTTGAGTGGTTGTTTCAGAAGTGCACCTCTGTCCCATCTGTCCCTACAGACGGACTCACTAAAGCACAGACTGTCACACTTCCTGTTTCAGGTTCTCTTCTCACAAACCTGCTATTCTTTTTTTATATGAAACTTGATTGATCTGTTCCTTTAAATGGAATAATCTTTCTTCACATTTTGCAGCTGTAAAGAAACCTCTACTGGGTACTATTTCAACATTAAATTACCCTGTCATTAATATATTTTAATGAAACGTATGAGCTGTCTCTGAAGCCAAGTTTAACACTGCCATTGAATTGTAGCTATTAAAGTTGTAAAAGTTCAAGTTTAATATTGTGTGTTTGTTTGTCTAGCTCCACAGTTCACGGTCTTCAGGGCAGAGTGGACAATCTAGAGAAGTCCAACACTAAACTCATAGAAGAGGTGAGACCCACACTCAAAATACCTGTGTATTAGACTAAGTTACCTCTGAGTGTAAGTCCATGTTGCTAACACTGTATCTGATACGATGATCTCTAGTCTATGTTTTGATGAAATCACAGTGTCAGCATGAGTGTTATTGTCAAACTGTTTATTATCAGATAAATTAATCTGTGTTTTTGTTCTTCGTGTTTGTGTGTGTAGTTAGCCATAGCCAAGAACAACATCATCAAACTGCAGGAAGAAAACCAGCAGCTGAGGAGTGAAAACACCCTAATTGTGCTGAAGACACAACAACATTTAGAGGTACACAATCACACATGTACACACACAAATCACATCATTGTCTTAAGACAGATGAGAACTTTCAAATGGTACATCCAGCCTTTAATATTTCCACAATTATTCCCAGAACGTACTACAAATTGATGCATGATACGGCTGACATTGATGTTATTTATCTAGGTAACCCAGGGCGATGCGTCAGTGGAGAGAGACACGTACAAACAGTCTCGTCAGGGTTTGGATGAGATGTTCAGCGATGCTCAAAGGCAACTGAAGGAGGAGTGTCAGCTCAGACAGGTCAGACTGCGCCTGATTGTGTTTTTGTTTTCAATTTTTTTTATTGAGTGTAAAAAATAGACTTGACAGCATGTGTTTTATTTTTAGGATGTGGAGAATGAGCTGGTCGTCCAGATGTCCATGAAACAGGAAATGGAGCTCGCTATGAAACTTCTGGAGAAAGATATTCATGAAAAGCAGGTCAGCATCTATCCACTACTTACTCTGTCTTCCTTTTTGAATATATTTACAGAGCTTAAGGAAGACAACAGTGTACACGGAAGGACATCATTTAAAATAAGAAAACGTCAAATTGTATTCAGAATGACAATGGATACACAAATAGAATTCACCAAACATGAAAATTCATCAATGTTCTAAGAGACATGGGATAATATAGGACTTTGCATATTATGAGAATTGTTAATAATTAGTTTTAATCAATTTGGACACTGACAATTAATGCAAGGGCCGCATCAGGAATTGATTAGATATATAAATGGACTCAATCTGTTAACGTTATGATAACAGGAATGATGTGGTTGCTCTTCAGACATAGTGTCGTCACATTGAGGGCGCACATGATATTAAAGCCACTCAGCAGCAGCAGCTCATATGGAGCAGTCATACTTTGCCAACTCCTCTGCCAGTCTCTCTCTGGCAGCCTCAGGCCTTTCACCACCAACATGTGAACACTGCTACATAAAACACCAACAGCTGATATTTGTAACAAAGCTGCGACATACAGTGGTCGCCATGGCTACAGCCTAATTACATCCCTTAAAAACATCATCAGGTGAATCTGTCTGTGGAGAAATGTCATTATTTCACAGGACCATAAGGCATGTTATGTAACATGTATTGTGAGATACAGTGTGTCCTAGATATGCTTCAGCCCGCTAACAGGTAGCTCTATTTGTTTGTCATAAAAAATGTCATAGTATAAAATAAAAATCATAAAGAAAGTGATTGTATAGTATTTGATATAAGTTCAGTCAGACAACACGTGTTTCTTAATATGTTTATTATAAGCAGCATATAGTTTGAGTTTAGCGTCTAGGCTCGGGCCTCATCACTCCACAGATGTACAAAGAACATTGAGTGATGGTTAGATAACTATCCCCCGAGCCTACAGGTGGAAGCTGGGGTGGTGGTGGGGCAGGCGAGCAGCAGCAACATGAAACACAGCAGCAGGAACATGAACGTAGCAATAGAGTTGATTGCCTGAACTAGCTCGCAGGCTTCGCCCCATATATCGTAACAAGTCATCATTTAGTATGTTTTACAGCATTTAATGAAAAAGGCATTGTACATTGTCGAAAAATATAATACAAAATGTAATATTATATGTATATATATAAATGTTATATTAACATTTAAAAAACAAACAAGAAATGTCATTACTCCAAAAGAAACTGTACTGTAATTATCATAATTCACAAACTGCCAGTAAAACAATTATTTGAGAGTACAAAGAGATGCATACAAATAATAATATGAAACCCTTTAATGACTGAATGTATAGCGGAAATAAAAAAATGACAGTAAAACTAAAACAGTCATGACGAAATCAGAACACCATTGATGTTTTTATTCCTCACCAACAGGACACACTAATCGGACTGAGACATCAGCTGGATGAGGTCAAAGTCATCAATGTGGAGATGTACCAGAAGATGCAGGTAAAAAAACACAACCTCTTATCATACACAATGCACATACTGTCATAATTCTAATGACTCATTTATTTATTTGTTAGTCGTCAGATGATGAGATGAAGAAGAAGAATGACGTGATCACTCGTCTGGAGGAGAAGACCAATCAGATCACTGCCACCATGAAGCAGCTGGAGCAAAGGTGAGTTACACTCCCATGTGTCCTCAGTCCCTCCTTCGACCCTCAATCTACTCTGCGTTTCAGCAAAGACCCTTGTTGTACAGTCTCTCTATGCCTTACCAAAACATGAACAAAATCCCCTCCTAGCAAAGTGAGTTTGACGACCCTTTTAACATCTTTGACTCACGTTGAACTAAAATTATGGAATCATAGAAAAATACTCGTTCTCTGTCCAAAATGTTGTATTTTTGTCTACAATAGATGAGAGTAACACCTACGTCGTTTTTGCCAATCCGATCAGAAATTTAAGAAAACCGTGGATTTTTGGATCTTCAAAGAGCTCGATTACGATGGCCAGTCAGGCAAACAATTACATTAAATCATTGGAATTCGACGATCGGTCTCGATATATGGTTAAATTAAAATCAGTAGGCGAGGCTGTAATTTCTCCAGCTGTTACTCTCATGAGCGAGGCGGAAAATAATAGTTGTATCATGCCAAAAAGCTGCCGTGTCGTTTATTGCACCTCAAACATTAAAACAAATCCAGAGTTATGTTTTTCTGCACTTGCTCTAAGAAAAACGGACAGTAAAGAAGAGCTCTGTGGCTTCAGGCTTGATCGCCATTCAAATGACAGCGTTGTTTTCCCCCAAAAGTGGGCGGGGCCGTAAAGTCAGAGGTTACTCTCACCTATAGAGTGGCGAAGTCCCTCCCCTTCTGGGGGACCTCCATGGGACCTTATTTCAGAAAAAATATGTATGGAAGTCAATGGAGAGAGAAAGATTATCTTTCGATCCCGTTTGAATTGTGCCACGAATTACACATATGATGTTTGTCAATTTAAAAGATAATTTTGCAAGTCAAAAAAATAAAAATGTGTCGTAAAACTGTGAAGTAGTACCACATTTTTTTTTGTGAACCGCTCAATGAACTACATCTCTGGTCTCGCACACGTCACCAACACCAAGATGGCCGACACGTTAGCACATTTCACTTCTTTCTTTCAGAATGAGGCGAAAAGTATTAAACGAGGTGAAAATCACTCCAAGTCTGGGCATGTTGAGAGCTGTGCATACACACAAGGGGAGTTAGTCAGTTCCTTAAGAACCAGCATGCGGGACCGGCTTTACAAGGTTTCGGTGAGTAACACAAGTGTAATGTGTAACGTTAATGACATCACTTACGCGACTCCTGGATTTGTAGTCTTTCTAGTTGCATATTTTTGTCTTATATTTCAACAGTTTTACGACAAACTGACTTTTTTGACATGGAAATTATTTTTTAAGATTGACAAACATATGTGTAATTCGTGGCACAATTCAAACGGGTTCGAAAGATAGTCTTTCTCTCCCCATTGACTTCAATACATCATTTTTCCGAAATAAGGTCCCATGGGGCGGAAGTAGAAGGGCGGGACTTCGCCTCTCTATGGACATCGATCGCCTACTGCTATATTTAAACATATATCGAGCCCGATCGTCGATTTCCAATGATTTAATGTAATTGTTTGCTTGTCTGGCCATCGTAATCGAGCTCTTTGAAGATCCAAAAATCCACGGTTTTCTTACATTTCTGATCGGATTGGCAAAAACTTCAGAATTTGAATTGACCGCCATTCAAATGACAGCTTTGGTTTCCCCCAAAAGTGGGCGGAGCCATCATTTTTGCCCAGAAGTGATGCATGTGTTACTCTCATCTATAGTACTTTCCTTTTTATTATTACAAAAACCCCACATATTTCTGCATGGTGTATTTTTAAGTAAACTACAGAGAACTGGGGAAACAAATTTGGGAAATGATTTTAGTCTTTAATCTCTGTTTCAGTGTTGGTCAAAGGAAGGTATTATTTAATATAGTTTTATAAATGTATTTTGATATCTAGGCAGGAAGTCCTTATTCAGAGGTAGTATCCATTTTCCTGAAACACTTAAAAGAGCAAAACACCGTAACTATAAAAAATACGTTTGAATCCATTACCATTAACTAAACTGCTAATAAAAAAATGGGAAGAACTGCTAAACTATTTCCTGAGGGGAGCCCTGCAGTCCATAATGTATTATGTCAATCAATGACCCTGCTGATATCTTCATGCCTGCATGTTGTCTTGATCACTGCTGCACTACAGTCCTTGTACAATGCTCCATATTTCAATATCAGTCATCATGAGACCTGCTGGTCCATTGTTGCGTTCTGATCCCTCCTCACCTCATCGTCTACCAGTCAACACGGTCCACCCCGCCCTCCCTCCCCCATTGGTTTAAATCTGTTCCATCCTATTTGTGATTGGTTGTGAATGTTTTTGCTGCCCTAAAGGTCTGTGTTCAGTAGTCTGGTAGTACACAAACCCCGGTTACAGCTTTGTGTTGTGTAGCTAAAAAACAGTTAAACATGTATTGACAGAGCCACTGTTTTAATATTTGATTAGATAAGTAAAGATACATCCTCCCTTTAGAAAACAACGTGTTATCTACTTTAGAGATCAGGTTTAAATCTCTCATGTTGATAGTATACTTGTGTAAATGTCCCTTCTTTCTGATCATGTTATATTTATCTATCACTCCACGTTAGCTTTCAGTGCTTTTGCTTCCCATCTCTTCTCATTACTCATACGCTTACTGTTGAGGGAAATGTATCCAGACTAAAGAAATCTGATGCAAGTGGCAGCCTGAAATCAGATTTCTGTGTTTAAGTCTTTTATTCAAACGTCCTGCTGTTCTTGTGATGTTAAAAGTCACTTAAAGTGTTCAGTGTAACCGGGGCCACTTAGCATACTGATGTATTGACATCCTTTCTTCCTGCCTTTCCTCCTTCTTTCTTCCCTTCTGTTTGTCTCTTTTAAACCATCCATCCAATCATCCATCTGTTTTGCTCCCTTGAAACCACATTTCCTTTATTTCCTGATTTGATCCGCTGTGCAGTGATATGGATCTGCTAAATCAGACCCGAACGCTTGCTATGTCATTTGTTAATTGTGCCAGCTCAGACACAGAGCACCAGTACAAGCTAGTGAAGGACATCTCCTTCTGAGGACACATGCAGTCACACCATGGCTTATGACTGAATACATAAACAGACTTAACTTAAAGGGTTATTCGAGCTCTAGTTAAATCCCGTTCAGACAACTTGTGCTGAATGGATTTCCTCTGACTGCCCTGGTTCAGCTGGTCAGAGAACTGTCTGAATATTACTGAATCTGTTGTACTTTAATAGTAACATTTTAAAAATAATTGTACACTACTTTATCTATTCACTTACACATGCATACATATGCTACACATTGTTCCTGTCTGCAGTAGTCAGTTTATATGCAGTAACACTGACAGTAAGATAGTTGACAATGAGATGTTATCATAGGGTTGTTGTTGTTGTTGTTCACATTGAGTTACAATGAGTATAGTGGGCATAACAACAACACCTAGTGTAAATGTAGTGTTTAGGGACTGTATTAAGGAACTGTACAAATGTAATTGGAGTGGGGAGGAGGTAACATTATTTGTTAAAAATGGCTACACTGTCCCCACAACATCTTGTAATATTTGATTTCTGATTGATCTTTGCCATTAATAACTGAAATTGCTTAAATAATGTAATGTGGTGTACTCCAATTAAAACCATAAAATGTTAATGGTTTAATCAATATTCACATAGCTACCAAATTTGCCAAAAATGTTGCTGATGTCTGGGAAAACCACATGACATCTAGAGAGATAACATTCATTAACGACAGTCACCCTCAAAGGTTTAGGCTGCCATCCACCCAGTACCAACTGGGAACACACGTGTAATCCTTCCTCCATTTTTCTAAACTCCCTCCTAATAATTTCTGTACAGTCCCTTAATAGCATCCACGTTGGCTCTGCAGAAAAGTTGAGTACTATGTCATTTTGAGCCATGCTATCTTTTGACCTTGTGGCAGCCAGTCTAAACAACCTTAGATCATATAACCTAGGAATAGTGTTTCCACGGCGGCCTGCACCTCATCAGAGTCACTCCAGATGTCAGACAGGAGTTTGCCTGTGCAGCCTCCTGCTTTATTTTGCTGCTGTGCATGTGACCTGCTGCTGAGCGGCTGTGAAGACCCTTGCTGCGTCTGAACTCAGTCCCTCACTCACTTCTCTCTCAGTGATTCACATTCAGAAGTGTTCTCTATAGTGAGCAGAACATTTGAGCCAATTCTGAACCATTGTCATTTTGCATCTCCACGTACAGGTGACTTTTTTTTGTACCCTTTGGACACTAATTAAAGGTCAGGGGGAAATATATTTCACTCCAGAGCTGCAACAGTTAGTAAATCAACAGGAACATATTTGCCAAATCATTTGATCACTGTTTAATCTCAAAGTAATTTTTCATGCAAAAATTGGGGATAAACGGCTTTTAATTATTAAAAAAGGAAATATCTTTGGTTTTGGTCGAACAATATCCGACATCTATAAACAGGACTTTGGACTTGGAGAAACTGGGATGGATTTTTACTATTTTTGTTATATTAATGAAAACAATAGTTTGATGCAGCTCTAGTGCACTCTATAGTTAAAAGGGATTGATTTTGGACACAGCCGCCTCCTTCTGCCATTGATTTACTTGAACTGAAAATGGTAAGGTTGAGTCAGTTTTGCAGATAAAGCTCAGCAGCTTCAGCTCATGTGATCTGTTCCTGCAGGCTAGGCCGACTGTAAAGAATTGTAAACGTTTGATGCTTTTCTCAAGCAGACTTAAATGTTGTTGGGTCTTGTTTTTGCATATTTATTGGCTTTTGTGATAGATGAGATTCATTCGTCCTATTCTAACTCCATGTTCACAATACTGTAACTCCTCTCAATTTGTAGAAAAATAAGCACTTAGTACAGCTGTTGAAAACTCACAACTACTGTCTTTTACCGCAGTAACCAATAAAGTTAGATGTTTTGAAAGTGTTGGGTGTGGTTTGAGTTTCTGGACAGGTTTAGAGTGCTGACACTGGGAAATATATTGTGTGTTATTAAGTCTTCAATCAACACTAGCTGTTAGTCAGGTTCCTCTTGTGAAAATATCTCACATGGCTCAACAAGATCTAAAACTTCCTTTAAATCCTCATCTCCCAAAAACCTTTGTATTCGTCACTGCTCTGTTTCCACCCCCTCATTTCTTCATCTCTGATTGTACTCTGGTGTTGTTACAAAGAAAAGTACAATGCCTGCCATCTTCCAGCCCCACCTCCATTTATCATCATCCCTCCATGTACCCTCTCGTATTCCTCTATTATTTTGTGCCCCCCCCCCCCCCCCCCTCCATACTCAGCCCCCAGTTTTTTCTCTCCATGGTCCTGAGTTTGTCCCTGGTTATAATGGTGCAGATTACAGGAGGCAGAGAGGCACCGCACCTCGGCCGAGGAGGGGACCAGACGCTTCAAACTGGACTTTGCCAACAAGGCGGACAGCCTGCAGCGGCAGATTGAACACCGAGAGAAGCAGCTGTAAGCAAAACCGCTCTACGAACAGACTCATGTACACTGAGACACACGAGACACAGCATATCAAATACACCATAATCTGTGTAGGATTGTAAATCAAATGTTGTTGATGAAGCTCCAGTTTTTACATTTATAGCCTTGATTCATGAACCGAGCAGTAATTCACAATTAAAACAATTATATACAATGGATGTAGCTCTCTTCACGACACAGACACAGGTCGGTTCTTTCAAACGGGCGTTTATTTCTTGGAGTTTTCATCTTGTAGCTTCCCCTCTTCCGTTACGCCGTGAGAACTACAACAAACTAATTACACGTATACATAGCCAAACATATTAGCATATTGTGCTACACACACATGAATGAAAATAGGAAACATGAAAAAATAAAACAAATACCTCGTTGGCCGCTTGTCGTGAAAGGAGAGTAATCTTAAAGTTCCTTTTCCGTATAACTTTGTCAAATTAAAACTTTGTCACAGACTTCAGCAGAGCTTCAAATAAAGACGTCAAACCACATTGAGTTGTCCAGTGTATCAACAAAACACGCAGTACCAGTACATGAACACACATTAGTTCCTAAGCACAGGAAACAACAAACACTTACGCATATTGGTTTAACATATAAAACAAACTGTATTAAATCATGCCATATTTAACGAAAATAATATAACATTAAATAAAGTATTTATTTATTGAATTTAACTATGAAATTAATTGCGTTGTTCTTTTTAATTAAGGCAACTTTGTTACGTCATTTACAATGGATAATGTGCATTGTGCATTCATATCATCTGTTACTCAGTATGTCTCTTGTTTGTCATTGTTATACGTGTTTTTGGTGTTGTATGAACATGTTTGTGCTGTTCCTGTAGCCAGCAGCTGGACACGGACCTGAAGATAGAGAGGGAGTGGAGGGTGACGTTACAGAACGATCTGGACCGAGAGAGAGACGCGGTGTCTCAGCTCAGCACCGAGGCGCTGCAGATCAACGGACTGAAGAAGGTAAAGAGACGGGGAAAGAAAGGCATTATGTATGTGATCATATATAGTAGTGTGTGTGACTTCCAGTTTGTTATTTGGAGTTTTTATTGCGATAATTGCAGGAGTTTCATCGCCTCCACGATGAAAACATCCAGCTGAAGACCATCTGTGAGGACCAAGAACAAGCTCTCGAGGAGCTGGGATCCAAACTGAGCGAGTATGTGCGCTTTAAAGTGAAAATCTAAAAAGACAGTAAAATGCTCTTACCAAACATGTCACATTTTTAATTACCAATTCAATTTTAAACGTGTATCAATGTAAGGTATGTTTGTATGTGTGTTTTGAGAGTAAAAAGAGATCTTAAAATCATTAGGGCTATGCCAAAGTGTTTGCTAATTCACAACAAATAGCAGATATTTTGTATTCTTCCAAAAAAGAAAGTCAATAGATTTTAGAAAGCCAAACATCTTCCCTTGATGTAGCCAAGAATGAAACCTTTTTACTAATATTCTTTATATTTTGTGTAAATGTCTATTAATGTATTGTTTTTACCATCAGATCCAAATTAAAGATTGAGGACATCAAAGAAGCCAACAAAGTTCTTCAGGTAAAGTAAAATAGCACATCACTAAGACATGAAGTTAGATAAGATATTAGTAAAAGGGCAGAGATTATGTAAGTATGTTGTGTGCCGTTTTGTAACATGTATAATGCAAAATTAGGGAGAAACTAACGGTGTTGTTGTTGTTGTTGTTGTTGCAGGGGGGGCAGGTGTGGTTGAAGGACAAGGAGGCCAGCAACTGCAAGCTGTGTGAGAAGGAGTTCTCCATCTCCAGACGAAAGGTCAGTCAAAGAAGAACCAGAATAAAAGTAGAGATTGAAATCCATTCCTGGTTCAAACTACTCCAGGCCCTTGATGTGTTGTTGAGAAAGTAATTACTCCACATACTTTTCTATGAACAAATGGCAACTGGTATTTTATATCATATAAAAAGTTAATAGGATAATGTGTTTTAAAAATATAAACAAGTCATACTATGGTTTTTCTATTTTTCTAGTTCATACTATAATACGCCATAAGTTGTTACTGAGAAAAAAGTAAGATTATAGTATACCTGAAAAATATTTAAAAAGTCATAGTATGTCAAAAAAAGAAGTCATTTCACACACGTATATCAAAAGTCATTGTATAGTTTGCAATAAATTGTTCCTAAACAATATATGTAAAAGTATAGTTTGCCTTTATAAGAATAAGAAATAAGAAAGTCATAGTATAGTATGTATAAAAAAAAAGGAGATAGGATAGTATCCCGTGAATATATAACAAAGTTGTACTATGCTACAGTAATTCACCTTGATCTAAATCCTGAACTACACCCTGCTGTGTCTTTGAATTGTATTTATTTGGACCTGAAAACTCCTAGAAGGACATAGGCTTTGATGTTCAAGGTGTGGGGACCCTGTATGTAGTTATTGTGGTTTTAAATCTATCCGTCTCTCTCTCTCTCTCTCCCTCTCTCTCTCTCCCCAGCACCACTGCAGGAACTGTGGGGAGATCTTCTGTAACAGCTGCTCTGACAATGAGCTCCCTCTGCCCGCCTCGCCCAAACCTGTCAGAGTGTGTGACACCTGCCACGCCCTGCTGCTGCAGCGCTGCTCCTCCAACCCCACGTGAAGCACCGCTGCACCTCTGTCCTGACCGCCTCAAACTATCTGAGACCCTCAATCCCCTCTCCTCTGTAAGAACTGTCTCACAACTTCTCTCTACACACCGCTGCTGCTGCTGCTAGAAATGGCCCCTGTGCATGACCATTGAGTATATTTGCGATGTCTTTATTTACGGTTTGAAAAAGTCCCTCATAGACAAACAATGGCATCATTCTGCCTTTTTTTGAGTTAAGGCAGTCAGCCCACATCAACATGTCTTACTTTATAGTCCGAGTGAGAATCTCCTTTACAATCATTATCCTAAATATCAGTTTTACAGATGAAACATTTATGGCAAGTTTAGATATCATTGACCTGTCTGCTATAAGAGGAACCACTTTACTTTGGGCCGAGTGTGAACCTGCACCGTGACGAGCACTGCTGCAGCTAAATGCAGATTCACAGCCAAAGCTGCATTATTATAATTTATTTATCAGGCCTCAAACTGTATACAGCCAAACACATGAGATGATATCATTTATACAGATAAGTGTTGTTGCCTTGTTACCGAGTCTGAATGCAAAGCCCCTTCTTTAGAGCGAGAGGGAAATGAAAACAAACATACAGGCAACATTTACACAGGCACAAAATCCGACGTGACTACATACTGAATTGTATCGTTGACTGTGGGAAGTTCCTGTTTTTAAGTGGTTGTTTCACATGGCAACAAAGGCTTTTCTGCAAACTTATTGTAGAAACGTTTACAGCTCCAAGCAGATTGTGCTCTGCTGACACAATGACCTAAACTAGTGTCTTTCACATGAACTGAACCTCAGTGCTGTTGTGCCTGTGTAAATGCAGGGAGTTGAACCTACTTGTGCTTCTTGTGGTGCCAAAATGAGCCCTAAATTCTACAGTGAGGATTTCTGTAGAGATATTTTACAGTAGCAACACTAACCCAGAAGGTGCTGCTTCGAGGACCAAGAAGAGCAACAGATGGAAAACAAACTGGCTTTAGTTAGTTAACCACTGATGGCCGTCTTACAACTTGACCACTTCACTGACTAGTTGGTGGCTGAAAACAGATGAGTGTTACACACTTCTGACACCATAGCCCCAAGCTTGAACACTTGCCAATCCTATATTACCTGTAATATAGAGGAGTATTTATGTTTGATTTTGTGCACATTTGTTACTTTCAGAAATCATGGGAGACTTGTGTGAGGCTTCCCTGTGAAGTTAGTTGTAATCTGTGCAGATGGAGATGTTATGATAGAAGAACCACATTTTACTGCTGCTCCATTCCTGAGAGGGAAATGTTGAATTTCTTAATCTTGTTTTTTATTATTTTAAATGCTGCTGACTGTAAGGTTCAGTCTTCAGCGACGGGTTACGAGTTCACTGCACACTCTGATTTTGTACTTAAATACAATGTTTACAATTTGTGACTTAAAATAAACTGGAAGTATTCATTTCCATGAAGACAAAACAGGCCTGGGTTCATTTCAATAAGCGTTTTTCAAATATTTAAAATCACACCAATTTATCATTAAGTGCTAGGCAAACACTTCTGAGCTGCACTCGGGCCTGAAACCTTTTTGTACACGGTTGCGTTTATAAATCTCTTTCAATGGGACAGTGTTGATACCACTGTTGTATGTTGTATATACACATGTTGATAATCACCGTGGAACTTTAGCTTATTAAATCCTGCCAGTTTAATAATAACTATTGCCAACGGTTTGTTGCCTTGACTGTAGCAGTTTGATTAAATCACGTTACAAACACAATCATTCGTGTTGTTCCTCTTTGACATTCTCCTGTGAAAATGTACTGATGTGTTTTTCCTGCCGTACTGAAATCCACTGGTTTTGATTATCCATTACATGCCTCATAAGAATTTGATTAATTGACAGTCTTGTATTAAGATCTATTGGAGACCCTACGTAAAAGGGCTACATGCTAAAAATTAATTTGGGCTGACATTATATTCAGAATTCTAACTTTCAATTCAGAAATGTGTTTAACTTCCTTTTCAACGTGATGTGAGAAACTGGGAGACAAAAACACAATTAAATGTAAAATTTATTACGCAAAATGTACAACAGCTGCTGAAGCTATTTTACAGCTCAAATATAGAGATTTTTTTATTTTACTTCCACCTTGTGAAATATAATATTCAACTTAGTTTGAAATTCTGTCATGAACTCTGAAAACATTCATAAAAAACACACTGGCTCACATTGAACAGCTTTTCAAAGCAGGAAAGCTGACCTAAAGTGCAGTTTGAATCAGCATATAACAGGATGCTCAAAATAACAAACCATAATAAACAGTTAAAAAAATGTTTAACAGAATTTCTTCCCGAAATACATTTGTAATGTTTTGAGGTTGCTGCACACTGCTCTACCTCCTACAGAGCGTCATTCAACTCAACAAATCAAAACGTTTTCATCAACCTCTGAAACCCGACAGCTGTTCTTCTGTGTCTCCATCCGACCAACGTCTCCTGCACTCATTCAAACAAGACAAAGTGCATTCCACTTATAGAACTAAGAACTGCAACACATTCAGTTTCCTTCTTCCATAGTCTTTCATAACTATGGGAAAATAAAAAGTTGTAAGTTCTCTTAATAATCGTGCAACTAAGAAAAATATGGCATTTGATGTGGCTCGAGAAAAAACATTCGATTTTCAAATTCTTAAAAAAAAATCTATAATGAACAAGAAATCTCCTTTTAGACTAATTAACCTTGTTTAGCACCAACAACAGCTCCAACATCTGAACATTGAAAGGCTGTACTGCTCTTCAGAAGTGTTTGATAACAGTGCTTGCTAAGGTCTTCTCTGGTCTGGTATCCATAGGTTTGAACCTCACAATTAAAACAAATGACTGACTTCAGATCAGCTCTCCTGCTTAAAAAAGTAATCGAGTAAATGTGGCCTGAAGAGACAAACGTCAGGATGGTTTGGAAGAGTGGGATGACATCATCAGTATGAGCCTCGCATCCCGCTGCCCCGCGAGCGTCCGCCCCCCCCTGAGTTATCGTAGTAGCCCCCACCACCACGACCTGAGAGGGATAAGGAAAGAAAGTTAGTGTAAAAATGTGTGAAGTCATTTCTAATGAGATTTTAAGAAAATATATATATATATATATATATATATATATATATATATATATATATGATCAAAACTAACAGCAAACTTCTATTTATCATGAAAGTGAAACAACTCACCCATTTCAGCGGCTCCACTGGCCGTTGAATTAAGAAACAGCTCGATGTAGCGGTGCTCTGTGGAGAAAATATCAATCCATTAATCATACTGAAGAACTGGTGTTTCTGCTGCTGTGATGGTGTGTTCCAGTCAGCAAGCCCTCATTACAAAAGAGAACACAGCCAGGAAAGTAAAAGGCCCACCTGTGTACGATATATCTAGAATTTCTCCCCACTTTACCTTGCCGTCAGATGGCCCTTTCCCACAAGGAACAAAAGACCGTTATCTAGCAGGTATCAGTTATAGACCAGCACCTTCTGTGCTCTGTGAGGTGAAACGGTTGTTTTGTCCAAGGACTTTGGTGGCTTTGAATAGAGCATAGATAACGTCTTCAGTTGCCCAAAGGCTGTCTGACAGCAAGGTAGAGCGGTGAAATCATTCTAAATATACCGTACACTTGAAATCCTATAGCTTTTTAAAGTGGCTCAAATAAATGTTTCCTCGTCCCACAGCAGTTAAACCCCATTTCAACTATACATAGGCAGCTTATCTGTTGATGTTGTGCTATTATTAATGCTTTTCTTATGAGAGACAAGTTGAAGAAAATAGAGGAGGACATACGCATGTGGTTCTTGTCTTTGGACATGGCTGACACAGCGTCTTCATGGCAGCGAAACTCCACATCGGCTTCCCCTGTGGACTTCCCGTTAGGAGCCACATCGATGTGGACCCGCAGTGGATTCAGAGGAGAGAAGAACTACAGGAACAAAGAGAGATACATAAACTATTAACACAGGCATGCACACATGACTCGTTTAGTGTTTTCTCAAATGTAGTAGCTCACTGGTCTTGGTGACGGACACCACTCTAGTATGGCGTAGAATCATAGGTAATGGTATATATGATGTTTTGCAGTACTTCCCTGCAGTATATATCCATTTTATGATGTAACAAGTTAGTTAAAGGGTCCTGGTTTCTGAAGCAGAATATTTAGGATGGATTGGTCAAAATGAATCTGCAAGCTTCTGTTGTGACAGAGTTAGCTTCAGATCTGATGGTCACGACTGAAATTCCACAAAAGGAGATTGAACCGCACAATGATGCCATCATGATGTATAACCTTACTATCACTGGGACGTTTTCTTCTTGGGGAAACTCAAGTGATTTTAAAGTCTTTTAGACCCTGCACTACACAGAGCCTTTGTTTGCACGTCTACAAGAGAAATAACTGGTCTCAGTGTGTGCTCTTACTTTAGCGATGTCTCCCTCTGTGGCGCGGAAAGGTAAGCCCCTCATATGAACAAAATGGCCGTTGTAGAAGCCTGTAGAAACATCACCTTGACCACCGTAACCGTGGCCTCCCATCCCTGAGTCAATCACACACAGACATCCACAGATTAATAATGCATCATTTAGGAATGTAGAACAGAGAAATAATCTGATACCATTGTTTCATTTACTTAATGGCAATAGAACATATCAACATAGCGTGAAACCTTCATATAGCTTTCCATGAGAGATTACAAGGTCACAATCAGCTGCTTTTAGAAAATCCAATCCTAATTGTACTTCTTCACTCTGACAATGTAAAACGTCTTCATTTTTAGGTTCAGAACGTTTTAAATGCATGCCACACCTTGATTCATTTGAAAGAGGAACAATGTTAAAGTATCACTGACAAATGTCAACAAAGCAACAACTGGAAGACATTTCAGCTTCAGCAGGGATTCTCAATATGAAGAGGCATTTCTTCAGTGTTGCTGAATGCCAGTGAGAATGACTTTACCTCTTCCTTCTCTCTCTCCTCTCACTCGCTCATCAAACATGCCGTTGTCAAAGCAGCAGTTGTTGAAGCTGTCAAATTCACCGTAACCTGGACACAGACGAACACAGCAAAGTTAAGCAGGGCTCATTCTTTTACATCACTAACTGAATAACTATCTCGGCAATTACTTTATAAAAACAACACCGGCTCCTCAGGATTAAATATCATTGTTGTTCTACTGTCTTTAGCACGGTACAATTACACCTTCTTAGAAATACAGAACTGTTCTTACCTCCTCCATAGCCCCCCCCGCACCTCATGGTGTCCATCAGAGCCCCCCCGCGGCCAGGCTCCGGCGCAAAGAAGCCTCTTCTGGGGCCCCCCATCATGGGTCTGTCGTAGGGCCCCGGCCTCTGGGCTCCCACCCCCTGGTGGGGCAGCTCGTAGTAAGCTCTGATCTCATTGCGATTGCTCTTAAAAATCTCTATGTACCTGCAATGCAAGCGGCCCATGAGGTGGGGGCGGGGGGGGGCAGAGGAGAGGGTTAGGGAGCAGAAATGGCTGAGCTCGGGTACATAAACAGATATTTACAGAGAGAGAAGGTAAACAAACACAAAACAAATATTCTAAATAGTGGTCTAAGTACTTTCTCAAAATGAAGATATCTCATCATTAACTGGGCTGTATTAAATAGGGAAACCCCTATAGCTCTAGATTTTACATGTTGCATTCAAAAAGTAGTTAGGAGCTTTAATGGTAGAGGCTTCCTTGACTAACCTCCTCTATACTATGCTTAATCCCCTCTGCAACAGCAATCTATCTGTAAAATGTAATAAAAGTTCTAAATAAAGTGCCAATAACATTATTTAATATACCCAAATGTTGCTCTAAAAAATAATAGCTCTCTTAGACTACCAACACATCTGCATATGGCATAAAATACTCACACCAATTTTCATTTATAGATTAGTTAAATTACCTTTCATCCCATTATTCAACATCTCACCATTGTTACAATACATAAACCCAGTAAACCCATCCCAATAACCATATCAATAATTATCACATGACCCACCCAATTCATATTTATCATTGTTTTACCATTATTATTCTAGCACACCAACCCATGCTTATCATTCAACCATCACAGTACCCATCCCATTAATACCATAATTACTCTTATAAGACCACCCATTAAACACTGCATTAGAAGCCCATCCCAGCCAGCCCGTCCCCTTCCCATCCGTCCCACCTGTGCCCTATTCTTTCCTTGTGTTTCCCCAGAGCCTTTTCTGCTATCTCCTTTGAGGCAAACTGCACGAAGGCTTCCCCTGTGCTCCTCCCCTGGCAGTCCACTGGCAGAGTAATCCCATTTGGCACGATTCTCAACCCTTCAACCCAAGCACACATAAATACAGAGGTCGGTAGGGAGACTGATAGATGTATGGAATATATATAACAAAACCCACTGCATATCTGGAGCTTTCAGGGTTAATGTACGTCATGAGGGGAAATGTAGTAGTATCTGATAAGACAGCATTAAAAGAAGCGTGAATTTAAACTTGTAAGCTGTCGGCAGGGGGATGAAACAAATACTGGGTTGTAGTCTGCAGCTATAACATGTAGGGGAATGCAGGTGGAAAACTAGCACAGCCTATCGTCGTTAAATGCCCTTTAGGAGGCATGACATCAAGGTCATGGAATATGCAGGTCAAATAAACTGTTGACGTAACACAAACAGAGTAACAGCAGGGCTGCACAATATGTCACAATCATTGAAAACTTGTGCAATTCTTTTTTATTGGTGTACTTTATGTATTTTTTTATACAAGCAATTTATTGTATTTTAGCCGAAAACTACAAGAAGAAAATAACGCATATTTTCATATTCTGGTTGATTGTGCAGCCCTGTGTAAGAGGCACACTAATTCCTAATGATGACAGATTGGTAAACAGTGTATACTACTACAAGAACATGACACAGACATTTTGGCAAAATAATACAACTTTGTAATACAAGTGAAAAGGACACATAAGAAAAGATAAATGTGTCAATGTTTATGCTTATGTTGTGGTGTGTAGGGTGATCAGGAAAGTGGAAAGCAGCGTCAAATTGTAGTTGGCAGTGGTTTGAATTTGTCATGATACCCGTCAGAAGCAGTACGTAAATGTAAAGTTGATTGTTGTACCAGTTTTTTACGAATATATTAAAAAACATTAAGACGTGATAATGAGATGGCTTTCAGTTCTACCTGGGCCTTTAGACTTTGAACAATGTAAGGAGACATTTTATGCGACACAGGGCTATACTTATATCAACAAGAGATGAGTGAAATGTTTGCAGAGCCTACATTCATCTGACAATCCTTCTAGTGGTTGTCTCATTTCATTGTTGCTCTTTTGCACATTTGAACCCTAGCTGTAGTTCTGCACACTAACACTGTGGTGTAGATAATAATAATAAGTCTGTAGAAAAATCCCTCAGATTGAAATACATTGTGGAATATCAGTACAATGCAATAACAGTTACAGAACTTTAAATGTTCACGTACCTGAGAAGAACTGAAC